>NW_026909684.1:0-18990 GCF_023558435.1 Drosophila sulfurigaster albostrigata | reverse complement strand
GTGAAGAAATAACTGGAAGGAAAAAAAACTAACGCGTATCTCGCCGTTTCTCAAGCCGACAATAAAGAGCCGTTATACAAATTAACAAATCGTTGACTTTGATTAATTAAAAAAAAAGCGATTTGCTTTATTGTGTTGCAAAAAGGGAACTAACTTAAATCAATTCTAATTCTTATAATGAAACCTCGCTGCCGCTACCGCTGCTGCCGTCGCTGCTGACGATCCCGCGCTGGCGCTG
Organism: Drosophila sulfurigaster albostrigata; assembly: GCF_023558435.1. Taxonomy (NCBI): domain Eukaryota; kingdom Metazoa; phylum Arthropoda; class Insecta; order Diptera; family Drosophilidae; genus Drosophila; species Drosophila sulfurigaster. Next base: position 18,752 of record NW_026909684.1, on the reverse strand, counting down.
GTTGCGCAAGTGTCCCACGATGGATATTGTGCTGTCACAGGGCATGTGGCACTCGCTGCTGCTTGCGATCCCGCGTTGCGCAAGTGTCCCACGATCGATGTGCTGACCCAGGGCATGTGGCGGATGTTCTGCAGACTTTGCAGAGCTTGCAGAATTGGCTGAGTGCATTTCGGGTGTCGATGCACTTAGCCACCTTCTGTTGTGTCAACATTGTTGTTAACTCCTCCCCCTTTAAGCGCGGTCGTCCTCGGACGCAATGTAAAAGCGTTTTCGCGTTCCATTGCTTGGAGTTTCGACATCCTGTGCTTGTGTGGCCTTCTGTAATTCTGGAGCGGATTTCAGCTTCCATATCCATATGGCCATTACGATGAATGTTATCACTAAGATACCAAAAGTCCGAAGCTGATAGAGTTTGCCTTAAAGCTCTCACTTCTTAGCGTAAGAAGTAAGCAAGCCGTTTACAATCTTTGGGTCAAGCCTTCTTTTAAGATTTTTATCAGGTCTTCTTCAGAGTACTCTCTTTTCTTTATTGTATGACGATGGTACTGTGGAAATGGTAATTCGAATTCGTAAGATTCCTTATCTGAAGTTAGTAATAATAATTGGTTTTGAATACGTTAATTGGAATGTTTGCACAAGGTATAAGATTGTGCGATGAACTCTCGTCGCTATGAATGGTAGCTGTGGTGCTATTTATCTGAGCACCTGGAGGATTTCTAGATAGGCATCTGCCACTACGATGGAGGTTCCTGGTTTGTATCTGAGTTCGTGATTGTACTCTTCAAGGTAGCTTTTCCACCTTTTGAGTTTACCATTATGATTTTGTTGCTTAATGCAAAAGTTAATGGTTGATGACATATTAACCATTTAATATTAACATATTAACCCATTAACACGAACCCAAGATCATTCAAATTAAATATAATAATACTTATAATAATAGACGTGGAATAAAGGTAATAATAACTTTAATTTACTTTATGGACATTATTGTAATGTGCGCACATAATACGAAGGAAGATATGCCTATCTTAGTTAGTAGGTCTACGAGAAATGGAAAGGGAAACCAATTGTAAGTGGTGCTGGCCGGAACAGCAAACTCCGAAGAATCGATTAAGATGGTGGGTAAAACTAAAGCCAGCATGGTTTTAAAGTCAGTAAGAGAGTAATTAATCAGTGAAAGCATTTCTAATAACTGCCTACTGGTAAGGTATTCTAGTGTCCGAAAAATATAAGCTAGCCTAAGTAAGGTAGGTGGTTGTGATTTTCAGGAAGGGTAAGGAGAATTGGGGTCAAAAACCATATGTTTACAATTTGAAATATCATTGTTGGCGCAGTTGAATTAATTTAAAAGTGTTTCGAATTAAGTTGTTAGAATTAGGTTTAGCTTTATTAGCGAGAGCAAAATAAAGCTTTCGCCTCGCCTCGTCACTTTAGTTAAGTATAGTACATATGGCTTAAAACTTAACATTGTAAAGTTTGTAAATCAGTTGAAAATCAAAAGCACGTCATCATTTTCATCTTTCGTTTTCGTTTCGTCAACATCAAAAAGGTCCATTTCAATTCATTCGCAAATTAAAGCGGAATACAATATAATAAACATATCACAAAAACTCTTGTGAATGTCGCCTCCGGGTGGACACAAATTGTTGTCGTTACTCCAGTGAATCTCTAAAAAACAAATTGCGATTTGCCGGTCTCTGTTGTTTACGCCAGACTCTAGTCTCTAAAAAACACAAAAATCGCCAAAAGCGATCTCGTGCCGGTCTCACGTCCTCGGACGCAATGTAGAAGCGTTTTCGCGTTCCATTGCTTGGAGTTTCGACATCCTGTGCTTGTGTGGCCTTCTGTAATTCTGGAGCGGATTTCAGCTTCCATATCCATATGGCCATTACGATGAATGTTATCACTAAGATACCAAAAAGTCCGAAGCTGATAGAGTTTGCCTTAAAGCTCTCACTTCTTAGCGTATCCAGTTTCCGAGTGTTATTGATGTTGATTTCTTTCAGCATTTGTAGCGAAAGAACCTCTTCTGTTAACGTCTTTTCGGCCATTAATTGGAAAAGTGGGGGGGTTGCTTCTGCGTATTTTGCTTCTATTGACTTGTACTTGTCTTCGTTGATGTAGACTGTAGAGTTTTGGAACTGTATAAGATAAGTTCCTTCTAGCTCCATTTCTTCCTTGTCGATTTTAATGTTGCCTTTGAAGCTGTTGAGAAGGATGGTGCCGGTCACTATCTCCTGATGATTTGGGATGTGTTGATTGTTGATGGCTTTACAGTGTGGTTTTCTATTTTGAAGTAGCGGTGCTATGCAGGAGTCGTTACTAAGATTAATAACATTATTTTTATTACAAATTGTCTTATCACTAAATGTTTCACATTCTTGTATTATAGCGTAAATAGTTTTGTTACAAATTATTATGTTTTCATATTTTATGTCATTTATTACATTGTCTTGCTTAACTGCTTTAATTATCATAGAGTTACATGGTTGTGTTCCTACTAGGGGTATGTTTACCATATAGAGCATACTATTGCCGTTTGTTGTTATCTTTATTTTAGCAAATTCGAGTAATTCTTCTATATTGATAAACATTCCTTCTTCATTACTTAATATTTCTTCTATTTTATTTACTTCGATTTCTGATAATATAATCGAGTTTACAGTGTTGGTTTTAGCCCAGCTTATTGCATTTACTAGATTGTTTAAGTCATTTTTTAGAAGTTGAAGTTTGTATTTTAAAATTGATACAAAATTTTTTTAATATCATTAGTGTCTATAGTGTGTTTTAATATTGCGTTTGTTACGCGACTCATTTCATTTATTCCTGCAGTTAATTTTTTATTGATTATTACCTGTCTATTGTTATTTTCTAGTTGTTCGTTCAATTTTGCTATTAGAATTTCATGATCACTTCTGTCCGGTGTACCGGCCAGCCATTTCCATGCTGTTCCTAAAGCATCTATGGATCTAATTTTTCGTTTGTTCGGTCTTAACCTACGTAACTCGTTTTTAATTATATTTAGTTTATATTCTAAGTTTGGATATAATTGATGAGAGTAGCTAACGTTCTTTAATGACTCTTCTAGTTTTGAGGTCATTTCTTCGTATTCTTTTATGTCGAAAACATGGATTATTTTAAATGTACTCTCCTGGATTGCGGCGATTCCTATTTTTATCGGGATTAGCTGTGAGTGTGAGTAATCTAATACGGTTGCCAATCCGTAGCATAATGGCAAAAAAAACCTGTGGACAAAATTACGTTTTTATATTATTTTTACGAACAATTTTTCCTGATTGAGTTTTCACTGTTGTATTGTTGTCTTTAGCTACGATCTCTTTTCGATATCTAGGGGTTATTTTGGACCCTAGTCTTTTGTCAATTTTAATAAAAATGGTTTCGCCTTTTTCATATTTTCTTATAGGGTTTCGTTTCTGATTGTGATAAGATATATCCTCTTCCTGTTTTTTGCTGATGTTATTACTAATCTGATTTCTTAAGCGTTCGAGTTCTATTGGGTTTGAATTAAATTGATTGCCAAAAAATATTTCTATAGGTTTCTTTTTCGTTGTTGAGTGGATTGAGTGGTTATATTCTTTTACTGTTTTAAAGATCAAGTCCTCAAAAGTGGCTGTCGACTCGTCTCGTTTAAGACACCTTAAGATTTCGGTCATAGTTCAATGAAATCTTTCTATTTGACCGTTACTTGTGGAAGCATACGGTGGGGTCGTGAAGACTTCTACTTTAAGTTGTTCTTTTAATAAGAACTTGATTGACGCTGCGTTTAGAGCCTTTTCGTTGTCCATGACGACTAACTTTGGCATGCCAAATGCCATCATTACCTCCCGTAGGGGCGTTTTAGATCTTCGGCAGCTCTTGATTTTACTATTTTTATCTTAGCGTATTTTGAAAATTTATCTAAAGTTTTCTGTGTAGTGTATAGATCTATATGGATAATTTCTCCAGGGTAAGTATTGGAGTTGGTTGGATATCCCCATGTTGAGGATGCCTATCATACTTAGAAAGTTTGCAAGTTTCGCACTGCTTGGCAATAGCCATTACTTTCTTTGTTAAACCTGGGAAAAAAAATTTGCTGAGAATTTGGATTTTGTTTTCGATTGGGTTTCTATGAGCTCGAACATGCTCTTTGACAATGATCTCATTCTGGTCGGATTCTAAAGGAATATCCTCTACTTGGGTTTGTGTGTATCTTACTTTATAGCTACTGAAATGGAAAGGGTAAATATTTTGAATTTTTCCCATTATTCTTTCAGAAGTAAGCAAGCCGTTTACAATCTTTGGGTCAAGCCTTTCTTTTAAGATTTTTATCAGGTCTTCTTCAGAGTACTCTCTTTTCTTTATTGTATGACGATGGTACTGTGGAAATGGTAATTCGAATTCGTAAGATTCCTTATCTGAAGTTAGTAATAATAATTGGTTTTTTGAATACGTTAATTGGAATGTTTGCACAAGGTATAAGATTGTGCGATGAACTCTCGTCGCTATGAATGGTAGCTGTGGTGCTATTTATCTGAGCACCTGGAGGATTTCTAGATAGGGCATCTGCCACTACGTTGGAGGTTCCTGGTTTGTATCTGAGTTCGTGATTGTACTCTTCAAGGTAGCTTTTCCACCTTTTGAGTTTACCATTATGATTTTTGTTGCTTAATGCAAAAGTTAATGGTTGATGATCAGTGAATATTATAACTTTAGAAGTACCGTAAAGGTACATGCGTAGACTTTGAAGAGCCCATACTATGGCCAACATTTCTTTTTTTCATTCGTGGCATAGTTTTCTTCAGTGCTATTTAGTGTACGCGAAATAAAAGTGATCGGTCTGCCATTCTGCTCTAGTACTGCGCCTATTGCGTAATTTGAAGCATCTGTTGTTAGCTGAAATTCTTTTGTGAAATCTGGGTATGCAAGAATCACATCTTGCGAAACTAAAGTATTCTTAATTTTTTCAAATGCATTTTTACAATTCTGGTCAAAGACTATGTTTACTTTATGAGAGATATTTTTTGAAGAACGACCATTAACTCCTCTGAGTAGGGTTGTGAGTGGCTTTGCTAATTTGGCATAGCTGGCAGCCCTTACGCCACCTGTAACACCACGGAATGGAATTGATTCTAAACTTAAAAATATTAAACTAGTTAGTTGAATATAATTTTAAGAATACCCAAACCATTGAAGCCATCATGTGCAAAGGTATAGGCGATCCATATTTAAAAGATGGTAAAGGCGATCGATCTCTTTTTTGATTTCTATTTCATAGACTCTGGCCCCTGAAGCATATTTCCAACAAAGTTAGTGTCAAGGGCGACATTCACATCGGAAATATCATTTAGTGCCTCGACTAGTGCAATTTCCTAATCTAACCCATCGCCATCACCGTCACTTGATTGTCATGCATTCATAAATTGAAAACTTGTTTTGACTAAGAATTGACGTACCTTTGATGAAAACAAGTTTAGTTTACTTAGCAACGCCGAAAAATATTCGGTCTGTAGAGACAACTTTAAAACATTTGATTGATATGATATCTCCCAAAACATTAAAATTGTCAAAAATATCTTTGAAAAAGTAATAATAAGCGCGTCCTTTTACAAATCCGTAATAGCGTGTTGAGCAAAATTAACTACAAACGAGTAAGGTCTACAAAGTTCGAGAATATTTCTCTGTTTACTTGTAACTTGAATTTCTAAATTTATAGATGGTGTTGTAGGATAAATTTTAAATGCGAAATTCCAATATTTTTGTGCACTCAATTGATAGGCTATTTGAGTGAGCAATATTTTTTTCAAGATACCATTGACATCGAACCATTTCAATCAAGAGAACTCATAAAAATACCGTACATTATTCTGTTTGAAGTTGAAGTACTAACGGCAGTATCTTTAAGCGGTCTAACAAGAGTTATTTTGCGCGATATATCATACGCTTGATAACTGCAGCTGCGTTCCGACAACCCAGTTCCAAATTATTAGCAATGACAACATGCATATATATGATATAGTACCGCAATCAAAATATACCATAGACGGCACAATATACCAGATTGTCGGCCAAATCAACTAGGACCCCTAGTAAGTAGGCGTTTTTGCACATTCAAAAGTTTTTTTTTAATAACAATTTTTATCTGATCGCAACCAAATTTTCAGGAATCATACCTACTATTGTAATTATTGTATGTACCAAAATTCGCAAATCTAGTTTTAAAATTGCGGGGGCGGAAGTGGGCGTGATAAAAATTTTAAACAAACTTGATCTGCGTGCAAACATAACAAATGCTGTCGAAAAAAATTATAGCTCTATCTCTTATAGTCTCTGAGATCTAGGTGTTCATACGGACAGACACACAGACGGACAGACGGACATGGCTAGATCGTCTCGGCTGTTGACGCTGATCAAGAATATATATACTTTATAGGGTCGGAGATGCCTACCTGTTACATAAATTCCCTGCCGGCACAAAGTTATAATACCCTTCTACCCTATGGGTAGTGGGTATAATAAACAATACCTAATCAGTATAGCTCAACCCATGAACATATTAACCCATTAACACGAACCCAAGATCATTCAAATTAAATATAATAATACTTATAATAATAGACGTGGAATAAAGGTAATAATAACTTTAATTTACTTTATGGACATTATTGTAATGTGCGCACATAATACGAAGGAAGATATGCCTATCTTAGTTAGTAGGTCTACGAGAAATGGAAAGGGAAACCAATTGTAAGTGGTGCTGGCCGGAACAGCAAACTCCGAAGAATCGATTAAGATGGTGGGTAAAACTAAAGCCAGCATGGTTTTAAAGTCAGTAAGAGAGTAATTAATCAGTGAAAGCATTTCTAATAACTGCCTACTGCTGTAAGGTATTCTAGTGTCCGAAAAATATAAGCTAGCCTAAGTAAGGTAGGTGGTTGTGATTTTCAGGGAAGGGTAAGGAGAATTGGGGTCAAAAACCATATGTTTACAATTTGAAATATCATTGTTGGCGCAGTTGAATTAATTTAAAAGTGTTTCGAATTAAGTTGTTAGAATTAGGTTTAGCTTTATTAGCGAGAGCACAATAAAGCTTTCGCCTCGCCTCGCCACTTTAGTTAAGTATAGTACATATGGCTTAAAACTTAACATTGTAAAGTTTGTAAATCAGTTGAAAATCAAAAGCACGTCATCATTTTCATCTTTCGTTTTCGTTTCGTCAACATCAAAAAAAGGTCCATTTCAATTCATTCGCAAATTAAAGCGGAATACAATATAATAAACATATCACAAAAACTCTTGTGATTTTTAATGTCGCCTCCGGGTGGACACAAATTGTTGTTGTTGTTACGCCAGTGAATCTCTAAAAAAAACACAAAAACCAAAAGCGATTCGTGCCGGTCTCTGTGGTTTAAAACTAACAAAAAGACTCTAGTGATATGCCAGTGCTGCTGCCTGAGTATCGCCCTGCATCTGCAGCAACACGTACAGTGTCTGGTATTATTAAACATATTGCCAATTCCAGGTACTGTATAAAAAAATAAAAAGTGAACGAAAGAATTGGTTGGCAAGTTCTAACATTAACCATATGTAGATGCTTTAACTCTTGAAACAAAACGTATCACTCGCAACAGCATTATTGCGACCCCAGAATAACCGAACGCTGCGATTAGAACCCCAGAGCCTCTTCGGTTCATTTCGAAATTCGAAGTTCGAGCGAAGAGCGCAGCGTACGTCACACATTCATTTTAGTCGCAGATCAAATGCGGAACGATGAGCATGAGCGTTTTCGTTTCGCTGTGCTTCCGTTTGTAGGTTTGCGTCTATGTATGTATATATATATATGTACATGCTCGGCTATATTGGAATGAGTATACATATGAAGTTTTGCAACGTGCAGTTGCCTCGCAGACAAGCAGAACGTCAATTTTGTTTTTTTTTGCCGTGACGAAAGTTTCAAAGCAGAAGGCAAGTGACTGTTCGTGCCTATATATTGGCAATTTACCGCCAATGGAAAACAAAGAGCATTAGTTATGTTCGTAATGTGTTGGCAGGTGTAGTGCTTGGGTTCAAGTCCCAAGTCCCAGCTTTTTTTTTAATACATTTTATTTATATTTTATTTTTTTCAATTTCTTACAATCTAAAAAATTTAAATTTTCTTTTATAAATACTTTTTTTATTTCCAAATTTTGTATTCAATTTTCTACTACCTACAAAAATTTAAAAAAATAAAAACAATAATTTTTTTTTAGAAAATATATAAAAAATAATACTTTTTTTTAATTATTAGCAGATATAAAACAATTATTATTTATTTCAGTAATATTATGTAATTCTAAATGCTAAACTGTCTAGAATTGGGGTGGATTGTATGCGTGTGTAGCTTGCCCCTGTTTGTGTATGCACCAGAGAACGGCACGGGTATACACACTCAACGGGTGCACCGTTACTCATGTGCCTTTTCGGTAGCCTTACACTCGCGAGTGCGAGTGGCCAATACGATACGGCAATTTGCGATCGGTGATTCTATGCACTCGGGTAAAGCCGGTGCCGGTGGTTATGGGTAAGTGTATCCGATACGCTTTGTAAAAAATTATGAGTGGACCGGCACGATTGTATGTATGTACATACATATGTACGTTTGTGTGTATGTATATTGAGATGCAAGAAATGCCGTCGGCTTTTTGTATTGTTCTTGTTATTGCTGGTGCGCTGTTCTTGCACTCATTTTATTTCTTGAAAATTTACCAACCTGACCTGACCCGGCAAAATGTAACGCCCATTCATACCTAATTAATATTATAATTCAATAGGAAATGTGGAAAATCCGGGGTTTGTAAAGTGAAATTTTACCTGTTTTATGAGTTTTTGGGTTTTTTATATTCATCAATAACCGGAAAATCCGAAATTTTATTACCTGTTTATAACACTATTGTAAATGCCTATATAATTACAAAAGTGTATTTTGCAAATTTGTACAATTTCCATAAATTTCAGGAAAAACCACCTGATATTTTATTTGACCATTTGTCAAAGTAAAAAAACACCCAAAAATCATTCAAAGAAGTCAAAAGTCATAAAATCTACCCACGAGCCGCGACACACAAGCATCAATAGGGTGGGGAAAAACACCGGTATTTGCTCAGACACTCGCGAGTGTCTGATCAAACACTCGCGAGTGTCTGAGCAAAACACTCGAGTGTCAGAGCATTTCGTCAAGAGTGTCTAAAATGATCGGTTGCACGAAGAACAACCACCCGCGAGACACAAGTGTGTACAAGCCGAGTGCCTAAAATGATCGGGTGCCGAATAGGCAAGTGCAAGAAAGGCTCGAGTATGACAATGACTCATACTCGCAGCACTCGCATGATTTTGAATAAGTGTGTATCTCTCACTCGTTTTGCGAGTGCTAAGTAGCACTCGCACTCTTAAAAGTACGGGTGTGAGTCGAGTGTCGAAATTTGCCACCCGTGACGATATCTGGTATGCACATTGCTAGAGTTGTTTTTGCAACTACACGCACGCTCCAATTATTATTATTGTTTGTCGCCGCTCGAATTAGTTACCGGTTAAATAAATAAACTTGATCGGTATCCAGGTAACACCACGAGGAGGGGTCATCAAATGACCTTCCAGTCGACTTGAGATTATTTTGATATAAAACTCCATGTTCCCCTCTAATCTACATTTTTGTGTTTGTTTACGTTACCCCACATATGCGGACTGACAAACTGGGCTTTGACAACTCTACTCTTAGTATTTTATTTTTAATGGAAATCCATTTTTGGGTGCTTTTCAGCTTCTTACCACATAGCTTTTCTGTTAGTCATATACTGTTTTTTCTAAGCAGGACAAATATGAAATAATTTGCAATAAATAATCGGTACTCATTGCAAGATGCCATTTGGAATACCATTTGGAGTATTTTTCAACGCTTTTCGCAATGTATTATATTAATTTACGATAGTTTCCATATTTTTCCAGACATATGGAATATTTTTAAACAATTTCTAGAATACGATGTAGTGTGGTTTTGATAATTCCTAGATATTGTCTTGTAGGGCTTTTAATTTCTAATTATTATTAATGGCTTGTGGTAAAATTGTTATTAAACAAAAATTGTTTGCACTATTCAAAATCCGTCAGTTCGTCCTTTAATAAAATTATTTGGCAAATATCACACTTAAATTTCCATTGTGATTTATATATTACAAATCCGATAAAATATCTAAGTGCATTTTCACTAGCGTAGCTGAGAGCAGGTTGTGGCTATATCGTTTCGGATTCCTTATCTATGTATGTATATCAAATACAAAAGTTTCAATCCTTAGCTCTAAATCTTTGCAATCCATCTGATCTTGGTCATTTGCTTTATCTGCCAGTTCATTCCATGTTTCTTCTATAACATTTAACACCATATCATCAGCTGGCTCACAATTTGCAGTTGTTTTTCTTGACGTGATGATTTTCATTGATAAGATCTTGGAAATTATTGCTGTTGATGCCAGATGATGGCAAGTGTGACCACTTAAACCAGCTGACAGTGTGGTCGCGATCGTTTGTTATCGATAGCGAAAAAGTTGGTATATTTTGCGTGTTACCTTGTGACGCACAATCACACTAATCTAGCTTTTTTCCTCGGGCTGGTTACCCTGCTAGTAACTTTAGTGCTTTTTCCACATTATATGTACATATGCATGTTCAACTTTTTCCAACTGCACAACAAGTGTTTTTTTAACAAAGTATTTAATAAACGTGATTTTAAAAGAAACTTTCTACAAAGAAAAGTGTTTTTATTTACCATCTCAACGCCACCACGACAAGAGTCGGATTACTTCATCCTCGACCCCAGCAACAGCAATTGGTAAGATACCAAAGATAAGTAATACACTTTTTATTATATATGTATATGTTACACAGCATAGACACATATAAGTACATAAGCGTTCTACCGACAATTTCTGATATCTTTTCGACTGTGGGTATATGTTATGTATGTGGAGATCCGTATCTGCAGCGAAGAGCGACGGTATAGATGAGAGTGACGCGCTCTCTCAAAAGAAATAGACTAAAGCATTAATGTACACCCAGCACAATTAAATTAGTTTTAGTTGACCTGGTAACGCCGGCAGTACCGGTACTAATAAATGAGTAAATCTGAGACCGTACTTGTGAATTATTATTTAAGTCGGGAATCGGGCGTTTTTACATTGGCGACGAGGAGAAAAACTGGACTTTAAATATTTACCAAGTATTGTTTAAATACTACCGCCAAATTGATGAAAAAAGAAGTGAAGAAATAACTGGAAGGAAAAAAAACTAACGCGTATCTCGCCGTTTCTCAAGCCGACAATAAAGAGCCGTTATACAAATTAACAAATCGTTGACTTTGATTAATTAAAAAAAAGCGATTTGCTTTATTGTGTTGCAAAAAGGGAACTAACTTAAATCAATTCTAATTCTTATAATGAAACCTCGCTGCCGCTACCGCTGCTGCCGTCGCTGCTGACGATCCCGCGCTGGCGCTGGTTGCGCAAGTGTCCCACGATGGATATTGTGCTGTCACAGGGCATGTGGCACTCGCTGCTGCTTGCGATCCCGCGTTGCGCAAGTGTCCCACGATCGATGTGCTGACCCAGGGCATGTGGCGGATGTTCTGCAGACTTTGCAGAGCTTGCAGAATTGGCTGAGTGCATTTCGGGTGTCGATGCACTTAGCCACCTTCTGTTGTGTCAACATTGTTGTTAACTCCTCCCCCTTTAAGCGCGGACGTCCTCGGACGCAATGTAGAAGCGTTTTCGCGTTCCATTGCTTGGAGTTTCGACATCCTGTGCTTGTGTGGCCTTCTGTAATTCTGGAGCGGATTTCAGCTTCCATATCCATATGGCCATTACGATGAATGTTATCACTAAGATACCAAAAAGTCCGAAGCTGATAGAGTTTGCCTTAAAGCTCTCACTTCTTAGCGTATCCAGTTTCCGAGTGTTATTGATGTTGATTTCTTTCAGCATTTGTAGCGAAAGAACCTCTTCTGTTAACGTCTTTTCGGCCATTAATTGGAAAAGTGGGGGGGTTGCTTCTGCGTATTTTGCTTCTATTGACTTGTACTTGTCTTCGTTGATGTAGACTGTAGAGTTTTGGAACTGTATAAGATAAGTTCCTTCTAGCTCCATTTCTTCCTTGTCGATTTTAATGTTGCCTTTGAAGCTGTTGAGAAGGATGGTGCCGGTCACTATCTCCTGATGATTTGGGATGTGTTGATTGTTGATGGCTTTACAGTGTGGTTTTCTATTTTGAAGTAGCGGTGCTATGCAGGAGTCGTTACTAAGATTAATAACATTATTTTTATTACAAATTGTCTTATCACTAAATGTTTCACATTCTTGTATTATAGCGTAAATAGTTTTGTTACAAATTATTATGTTTTCATATTTTATGTCATTTATTACATTGTCTTGCTTAACTGCTTTAATTATCATAGAGTTACATGGTTGTGTTCCTACTAGGGGTATGTTTACCATATAGAGCATACTATTGCCGTTTGTTGTTATCTTTATTTTAGCAAATTCGAGTAATTCTTCTATATTGATAAACATTCCTTCTTCATTACTTAATATTTCTTCTATTTTATTTACTTCGATTTCTGATAATATAATCGAGTTTACAGTGTTGGTTTTAGCCCAGCTTATTGCATTTACTAGATTGTTTAAGTCATTTTTTAGAAGTTGAAGTTTGTATTTTAAAATTGATACAAAATTTTTTTTAATATCATTAGTGTCTATAGTGTGTTTTAATATTGCGTTTGTTACGCGACTCATTTCATTTATTCCTGCAGTTAATTTTTTATTGATTATTACCTGTCTATTGTTATTTTCTAGTTGTTCGTTCAATTTTGCTATTAGAATTTCATGATCACTTCTGTCCGGTGTACCGGCCAGCCATTTCCATGCTGTTCCTAAAGCATCTATGGATCTAATTTTTCGTTTGTTCGGTCTTAACCTACGTAACTCGTTTTTAATTATATTTAGTTTATATTCTAAGTTTGGATATAATTGATGAGAGTAGCTAACGTTCTTTAATGACTCTTCTAGTTTTGAGGTCATTTCTTCGTATTCTTTTATGTCGAAAACATGGATTATTTTAAATGTACTCTCCTGGATTGCGGCGATTCCTATTTTTATCGGGATTAGCTGTGAGTGTGAGTAATCTAATACGGTTGCCAATCCGTAGCATAATGGCAAAAAAAACCTGTGGACAAAATTACGTTTTTATATTATTTTTACGAACAATTTTTCCTGATTGAGTTTTCACTGTTGTATTGTTGTCTTTAGCTACGATCTCTTTTCGATATCTAGGGGTTATTTTGGACCCTAGTCTTTTGTCAATTTTAATAAAAATGGTTTCGCCTTTTTCATATTTTCTTATAGGGTTTCGTTTCTGATTGTGATAAGATATATCCTCTTCCTGTTTTTTGCTGATGTTATTACTAATCTGATTTCTTAAGCGTTCGAGTTCTATTGGGTTTGAATTAAATTGATTGCCAAAAAATATTTCTATAGGTTTCTTTTTCGTTGTTGAGTGGATTGAGTGGTTATATTCTTTTACTGTTTTAAAGATCAAGTCCTCAAAAGTGGCTGTCGACTCGTCTCGTTTAAGACACCTTAAGATTTCGGTCATAGTTCAATGAAATCTTTCTATTTGACCGTTACTTGTGGAAGCATACGGTGGGGTCGTGAAGACTTCTACTTTAAGTTGTTCTTTTAATAAGAACTTGATTGACGCTGCGTTTAGAGCCTTTTCGTTGTCCATGACGACTAACTTTGGCATGCCAAATGCCATCATTACCTCCCGTAGGGGCGTTTTTAGATCTTCGGCAGCTCTTGATTTTACTATTTTTATCTTAGCGTATTTTGAAAATTTATCTAAAGTTTTCTGTGTAGTGTATAGATCTATATGGATAATTTCTCCAGGGTAAGTATTGGAGTTGGTTGGATATCCCCATGTTGAGGATGCCTATCATACTTAGAAAGTTTGCAAGTTTCGCACTGCTTGGCAATAGCCATTACTTTCTTTGTTAAACCTGGGAAAAAAAATTTGCTGAGAATTTGGATTTTGTTTTCGATTGGGTTTCTATGAGCTCGAACATGCTCTTTGACAATGATCTCATTCTGGTCGGATTCTAAAGGAATATCCTCTACTTGGGTTTGTGTGTATCTTACTTTATAGCTACTGAAATGGAAAGGGTAAATATTTTGAATTTTTCCCATTATTCTTTCAGAAGTAAGCAAGCCGTTTACAATCTTTGGGTCAAGCCTTTCTTTTAAGATTTTTATCAGGTCTTCTTCAGAGTACTCTCTTTTCTTTATTGTATGACGATGGTACTGTGGAAATGGTAATTCGAATTCGTAAGATTCCTTATCTGAAGTTAGTAATAATAATTGGTTTTTGAATACGTTAATTGGAATGTTTGCACAAGGTATAAGATTGTGCGATGAACTCTCGTCGCTATGAATGGTAGCTGTGGTGCTATTTATCTGAGCACCTGGAGGATTTCTAGATAGGGCATCTGCCACTACGTTGGAGGTTCCTGGTTTGTATCTGAGTTCGTGATTGTACTCTTCAAGGTAGCTTTTCCACCTTTTGAGTTTACCATTATGATTTTTGTTGCTTAATGCAAAAGTTAAGGTGGTTGTGATTTTCAGGGAAGGGTAAGGAGAATTGGGGTCAAAAACCATATGTTTACAATTTGAAATATCATTGTTGGCGCAGTTGAATTAATTTAAAAGTGTTTCGAATTAAGTTGTTAGAATTAGGTTTAGCTTTATTAGCGAGAGCAAAATAAAGCTTTCGCCTCGCCTCGTCACTTTAGTTAAGTATAGTACATATGGCTTAAAACTTAACATTGTAAAGTTTGTAAATCAGTTGAAAATCAAAAGCACGTCATCATTTTCATCTTTCGTTTTCGTTTCGTCAACATCAAAAAAGGTCCATTTCAATTCATTCGCAAATTAAAGCGGAATACAATATAATAAACATATCACAAAAACTCTTGTGATTTTTAATGTCGCCTCCGGGTGGACACAAATTGTTGTTGTTGTTACGCCAGTGAATCTCTAAAAAAAACACAAAAACCAAAAGCGATTCGTGCCGGTCTCTGTGGTTTAAAACTAACAAAAAGACTCTAGTGCTATGCCAGTGCTGCTGCCTGAGTATCGCCCTGCATCTGCAGCAACACGTACAGTGTCTGGTATTATTAAACATATTGCCAATTCCAGGTACTGTATAAAAAATAAAAAGTGAACGAAAGAATTGGTTGGCAAGTTCTAACATTAACCATATGTAGATGCTTTAACTCTTGAAACAAAACGTATCACTCGCAACAGCATTATTGCGACCCCAGAATAACCGAACGCTGCGATTAGAACCCCAGAGCCTCTTCGGTTCATTTCGAAATTCGAAGTTCGAGCGAAGAGCGCAGCGTACGTCACACATTCATTTTAGTCGCAGATCAAATGCGGAACGATGAGCATGAGCGTTTTTCGTTTCGCTGTGCTTCCGTTTGTAGGTTTGCGTCTATGTATGTATATATATATATGTACATGCTCGGCTATATTGGAATGAGTATACATATGAAGTTTTGCAACGTGCAGTTGCCTCGCAGACAAGCAGAACGTCAATTTTGTTTTTTTTGCCGTGACGAAAGTTTCAAAGCAGAAGGCAAGTGACTGTTCGTGCCTATATATTGGCAATTTACCGCCAATGGAAAACAAAGAGCATTAGTTATGTTCGTAATGTGTTGGCAGGTGTAGTGCTTGGGTTCAAGTCCCAAGTCCCAGCTTTTTTTTTTTTTAATACATTTTATTTATATTTTATTTTTTTCAATTTCTTACAATCTAAAAAATTTAAATTTTCTTTTATAAATACTTTTTTTATTTCCAAATTTTGTATTCAATTTTCTACTACCTACAAAAATTTAAAAAAATAAAAACAATAATTTTTTTTTAGAAAATATATAAAAAATAATACTTTTTTTTTAATTATTAGCAGATATAAAACAATTATTATTTATTTCAGTAATATTATGTAATTCTAAATGCTAAACTGTCTAGAATTGGGGTGGATTGTATGCGTGTGTAGCTTGCCCCTGTTTGTGTATGCACCAGAGAACGGCACGGGTATACACACTCAACGGGTGCACCCGTTACTCATGTGCCTTTTCGGTAGCCTTACACTCGCGAGTGCGAGTGGCCAATACGATACGGCAATTTGCGATCGGTGATTCTATGCACTCGGGTAAAGCCGGTGCCGGTGGTTATGGGTGGTAAGTGTATCCGATACGCTTTGTAAAAAATTATGAGTGGACCGGCACGATTGTATGTATGTACATACATATGTACGTTTGTGTGTATGTATATTGAGATGCAAGAAATGCCGTCGGCTTTTTGTATTGTTCTTGTTATTGCTGGTGCGCTGTTCTTGCACTCATTTTATTTCTTGAAAATTTACCAACCTGACCTGACCCGACAAAATGTAACGCCCATTCATACCTAATTAATATTATAATTCAATAGGAAATGTGGAAAATCCGGGGTTTGTAAAGTGAAATTTTACCTGTTTTATGAGTTTTTGGGTTTTTTATATTCATCAATAACCGGAAAATCCGAAATTTTATTACCTGTTTATAACACTATTGTAAATGCCTATATAATTACAAAAGTGTATTTTGCAAATTTGTACAATTTCCATAAATTTCAGGAAAAACCACCTGATATTTTATTTGACCATTTGTCAAAGTAAAAAAACACCCAAAAATCATTCAAAGAAGTCAAAAGTCATAAAATCTACCCACGAGCCGCGACACACAAGCATCAATAGGGGTGGGGGAAAAACACCCGAGTATTTGCTCAGACACTCGCGAGTGTCTGATCAAACACTCGCGAGTGTCTGAGCAAAACACTCGAGTGTCAGAGCATTTCGTCAAGAGTGTCTAAAATGATCGGTTGCACGAAGAACAACCACCCGCGAGACACAAGTGTGTACAAGCCGAGTGCCTAAAATGATCGGGTGCCGAATAGGCAAGTGCAAGAAAGGCTCGAGTATGACAATGACTCATACTCGCAGCACTCGCATGATTTTGAATAAGTGTGTATCTCTCACTCGTTTTGCGAGTGCTAAGTAGCACTCGCACTCTTAAAAGTACGGGTGTGAGTCGAGTGTCGAAATTTGCCACCCGTGACGATATCTGGTATGCACATTGCTAGAGTTGTTTTTGCAACTACACGCACGCTCCAATTATTATTATTGTTTGTCGCCGCTCGAATTAGTTACCGGTTAAATAAATAAACTTGATCGGTATCCAGGTAACACCACGAGGAGGGGTCATCAAATGACCTTCCAGTCGACTTGAGATTATTTTGATATAAAACTCCATGTTCCCCTCCTAATCTACATTTTTGTGTTTGTTTACGTTACCCCACATATGCGGACTGACAAACTGGGCTTTGACAACTCTACTCTTAGTATTTTATTTTTAATGGAAATCCATTTTTGGGTGCTTTTCAGCTTCTTACCACATAGCTTTTCTGTTAGTCATATACTGCTTTTTCTAAGCAGGACAAATATGAAATAATTTGCAATAAATAATCGGTACTCATTGCAAGATGCCATTTGGAATACCATTTGGAGTATTTTTCAACGCTTTTCGCAATGTATTATATTAATTTACGATAGTTTCCATATTTTTCCAGACATATGGAATATTTTTAAACAATTTCTAGAATACGATGTAGTGTGGTTTTGATAATTCCTAGATATTGTCTTGTAGGGCTTTTAATTTCTAATTATTATTAATGGCTTGTGGTAAAATTGTTATTAAACAAAAATTGTTTGCACTATTCAAAATCCGTCAGTTCGTCCTTTAATAAAATTATTTGGCAAATATCACACTTAAATTTCCATTGTGATTTATATATTACAAATCCGATAAAATATCTAAGTGCATTTTCACTAGCGTAGCTGAGAGCAGGTTGTGGCTATATCGTTTCGGATTCCTTATCTATGTATGTATATCAAATACAAAAGTTTCAATCCTTAGCTCTAAATCTTTGCAATCCATCTGATCTTGGTCATTTGCTTTATCTGCCAGTTCATTCCATGTTTCTTCTATAACATTTAACACCATATCATCAGCTGGCTCACAATTTGCAGTTGTTTTTCTTGACGTGATGATTTTCATTGATAGGTTAGGTTAGGTTAGGTAGGACCGGCTGCCCCTGTACGGGGCAAAGCATAGACCAGTGGAGGTCCGTAGCTGTACCGGTAGCTTATCTACGTCTCAGAAATCGCGCAGTATGGATGCATTTTTGGCAAAAGCCAGCAGCATCCTAGGAGATAGCCGTGAGACGTCCCGAAGATCGTTGTGGCACGGCGAATTAAGGTATTTCAACCGGAGTCGGGATAACGCTGGGCATCTACAGAGAAGATGCTCAAGTGTTTCCTTAACCCCGGGTTCGTTGCATTTCCTGCACTGATCACTGTTCGTGATGCCCAGCTTTACAGCATGGACAGCTGACAGACAGTGGCCAGTTAAAATGCCTAGCATTAGCCTGCAGTCTTTCCTTGAAAGCTGCATGACGAATTTGGTTAAGTTTTTGTTAGTAGAGGCACACATCAGCCTTGCAGTTTTGCACGAGTTGGCATTACGCCAGCTCGCGTCCCACTGAAGTCTAGAGCGCACCTCAATTTCATTGCCTAGA
>NW_026909683.1:0-19257 GCF_023558435.1 Drosophila sulfurigaster albostrigata | reverse complement strand
TCGGTCTTCCATCAGGGTTTCCCCTGACTTCAACCTGATCAAGTATAGTTCACCATCTTTCGGGTCACAGCATATATGCTCAAGGTACGTTCCAGTTAGAGGCATAAATAATATAAATATTATTATACATAACTATATAGAACGCCCCGGGATTGCGTTAATTAACTATAAATAGTTAAAAACTAATCCCAATAATAGTCAAGTTAATTACGCTATTAGGTTTATATCCCAATAACTTGCACATATGTTAGACTCCTTGGTCCGTGTTTCAAGACGGGTCCCGAAGGTATCCTGAATCTTTCGCATTGTTAATCATACAAGTGCTTATAATAAACATAAAAATCAATGATAATCATGCCATTATATAATTCCGAAAAATTAACGCACTGTACTCATATAATCTATCAGCACTTTATCAAATTTTTGAAATTTATTTTATGTTAAAATGCAAGCACTCTAATTTAAATAAACTCTTATCAAAATTGTTTGATAAATTCCATACATGCTAATAGATTACAATGTCCTTATATGGAAAAAATGCACACTATCGTTATAATATTGATTAAATATTACAATTCTAATGATGAATTTTCCATAACGGATATTCAGGTTCATCGGGCTTAACCTCTAAGCAGTTTCACGTACTATTTAACTCTCTATTCAGAGTTCTTTTCAACTTTCCCTCACGGTACTTGTTTACTATCGGTCTCATGGTTATATTTAGTTTTAGATGGAGTTTACCACCCACTTAGTGCTGCACTATCAAGCAACACGACTCTTTGGAAACATCATCTAATAATCATTAACGTTATACGGGCCTGGCACCCTCTATGGGTAAATGGCCTCATTTAAGAAGGACTTAAATCGTTAATTTCTCATACTAGAATATTGACGTTCCATACACTGCATCTCACATTTGCCATATAGACAAAGTGACTTAGTGCTGAACTGATTTCTTTTCGCTCGCCGCTACTAAGAAAATCCTTGTTAGTTTCTTTTTCCTCCCTAATTAATATGCTTAAATTCAGGGGGTAGTCCCATATGAGTTGAGGTTGTTTAATTACACTTATAGACAATTCTCTGCCTATTTTGAAATATACTATCTTTTTTTTGAAGGTCCATAATATTCACAAAATTATTCTTTATATCATATTCGTTAATAAGAGGCAATTCTAGTTTATAAAATAATATATTTTATGCTAGACATTCCTCAGTATTATTTGAAATGAATAAAGAACATATAATTCTTCAAATTTCTCATGCAACAGAGTTTTAGTATTTTCATTTATTAATTCATATTATGAATATCTTAAGCGAGAACTTTTTAGATTCACACTTATATTATCCAATAATATACAATGTGCTTAAAATTCCGAAAAATTTTAAACAACTTATTTAGCATAGTCTTACAACCCTCAACCATATGTAGTCCAAGCAGCACTAAAAATTAATTAAAGTACATAACAGCATGGACTGCGATATGCGTTCAAAATGTCGATGTTCATGTGTCCTGCAGTTCACACGATGACGCACAGTTTGCTGCGTTCTTCATCGACCCATGAGCCGAGTGATCCACCGCTTAGAGTGATACAATTTTTTTTTTATTTCATTACGTCAACAATATTTTTATTGAAAGAAATTAAAAATACACCATTTTACTGGCATATATCAATTCCTTCAATAAAATTTTTTTTTATACCTAAATAAATGTTGCGAAATGTCTTAGTTTTACATAATCGATAATAATAAGATATATGACAAGTATATTTTAGCTAAATTTATTTATTATGATCAACATATGTAAAGCGTTAACCTGCAAACAGGTACAACATTGTTTTTCTTTAGGTGTTGCGAACCAATGTATGCGCACTGGAATATGCACAATACATTTTGCAACGCATGTATATTATGGTACATATACACGCAGTTTTTATTTTATCAAAACACATAAAACACTCTTAATACAGTATATAATAATAATAATACATAACAAACGGTTTTTAGCTAATTTAAATTATTATATGTTGCATAATTGTATCTCATATGATTGAATAAAATATTTATATTTATTAGTTACTTAATTTATTAAATATTGCAATTCCCTAAAAGAGAAAAACAAATTTAATTTATTAACGGTTAGATGCATTAAAACAATAATGATCCTTCCGCAGGTTCACCTACGGAAACCTTGTTACGACTTTTACTTCCTCTAAATAATCAAGTTCGGTCAACTTTTGCGAAACAACCGCAACACACAAGGCGTCACAGTGATCACGTCCGGAGACCTCACTAAATAATTCAATCGGTAGTAGCGACGGGCGGTGTGCACAAAGGGCAGGGACGTAATCAATGCGAGTTAATGACTCACACTTACTGGGAATTCCAAGTTCATGTGAACAGTTTCAGTTCACAATCCCAAGCATGAAAGTGGTTCAGCGGTTTACCCGGACCTCTCGGTCTAGGAAATACACGTTGATACTTTCATTGTAGCGCGCGTGCAGCCAGGACATCTAAGGGCATCACAGACCTGTTATTGCTCAATCTCATTATTGCTAGACGCAATTTGTCCATTTAAGAAGCTAGTGTCCTTATAATGGGACAAACCAACAGGTACGGCTCCACTTATATAAACACATTCAAACACAATAAACATTTTACTGCCACCATGAATGAAGGCTATATAAGCTTCAACACCATAATCCTGAAGATATCTATTTAATATATTTGAGTCTCGTTCGTTATCGGAATTAACCAGACAAATCACTCCACGAACTAAGAACGGCCATGCACCACCACCCATAGATTCGAGAAAGAGCTATCAATCTGTCTTACACACTTATGTTCGGACCTGGTAAGTTTTCCCGTGTTGAGTCAAATTAAGCCGCAGGCTCCACTCCTGGTGGTGCCCTTCCGTCAATTCCTTTAAGTTTCAGCTTTGCAACCATACTTCCCCGGAGCCCAAAGCTTTGGTTTCCCGGGAAGCGACTGAAGAGCCATAAAAGTAGCTACACCCAATTGCTAGCTGGCATCGTTTATGGTTAGAACTAGGGCGGTATCTGATCGCCTTCGAACCTCTAACTTTCGTTCTTGATTAATGAAAACATCTTTGGCAAATGCTTTCGCTTAAGTTAGTCTTACGACGGTCCAAGAATTTCACCTCTCGCGTCGTAATACTAATGCCCCAAACTGCTTCTATTAATCATTACCTCTTGATCTGAAAACCAATGAAAGCAGAACAGAGGTCTTATTTCATTATCCCATGCACAGAATATTCAGGCATTTGAAGCCTGCTTTAAGCACTCTAATTTGTTCAAAGTAATTGTACCGGCCCACAATAACACTCGATGAAGAGCACTAATGCAGGTTTTAAATAGGAGGAACATATAAAAAGTACAAGTACCTAATTATATATAAGAACTCCACCGGTAATACGCTTACATACATAAAGGTATAGTACTAACTACAATTGTAAGTTGCACTACCCGTATGAAGCACAAGTTCAACTACGAACGTTTTAACCGCAACAACTTTAATATACGCTATTGGAGCTGGAATTACCGCGGCTGCTGGCACCAGACTTGCCCTCAATAGGTCCTTGTTAAAGGATTTAAAGTGTACTCATTCAATTACAGGGCCTCGGATATGAGTCCTGTATTGTTATTTTTCGTCACTACCTCCCCGAGCTGGGAGTGGGTAATTTACGCGCCTGCTGCCTTCCTTAGATGTGGTAGCCGTTTCTCAGGCTCCCTCTCCGGAATCGAACCCTGATTCCCCGTTACCCGTTGCAACCATGGTAGTCCTAGATACTACCATCAAAAGTTGATAGGGCAGACATTTGAAAGATCTGTCGTCGGTACGAGACCATACGATCTGCATGTTATCTAGAGTTCAACCAGTGTAACGATCTTGCGATCGCTTGGTTTTAGCCTAATAAAGCACACGTTCCAGAAGGTCCGTGTTTTAATTGCATGTATTAGCTCTAGAATTACCACAGTTATCCAAGTAACTGTTAACGATCTAAGGAACCATAACTGATATAATGAGCCTTTTGCGGTTTCACTATTAATTCGTGTGTACTTAGACATGCATGGCTTAATCTTTGAGACAAGCATATAACTACTGGCAGGATCAACCAGAATAATGTTCATTTCATTATGTAAATAATATTTAAAATATAATTACATAAATCTTCAAATATGTAAAATACATGACAACTCACAAATATTTTTGAATAACAAACGATAATATTCAATAATTGTATATATATATATGTTATACTTGACATGTACTATACGAATGTGGCCACAATTAGATAGCATTCACGTTCGCTAGTTATAATTCACAATTGTTTATATAAATATATATACTTATATATAAAATATATATGCATATAATCGTTCAAAAATATCATTTTATTTCAACTTACTAAATATATTATATCACACATGCATATTTATAATTTAAATTCAATTAATTGAATAAAAATTATTTTATTTTGATGACAAATTGATAATTTTATCTAATTTTGCATTTACGTGTAGACAATATTATATTAGTAAAACTTCCGATAAATAATAAATAAACTTTAAATTGGTAGAGGATTTTCAATTATTCACAAAATATTAATTCTTTAGCTACGAAAACACCTTTGTTGTAAGACATTTAAATCGTCATATGCTTATATGATAATAGTTACTATATAGGGCATATAAACGTCGGATGAGACTAGATCAGTAATAACATAATTATTACCTATTATGCAAACTGAAATATATGCATCCAATACATATATATACGTGATGGGCACACACTGCTCACCATGTATAGGTTTTGTCATAGTCGCCATCGAACTTTCGAAGTGAACAGACGTGCCTCCGTGTGTGCTCCGTGTGAGAACCATAGAAACCTATAAAAACACTACCGACAGAGACGGAATGTAGAGTTCCCTGTGGGGAGCATAAATGCAATAAAGTGCGCATATTTCAGTGATAGTGACACTCTTAATATTGTGGAAAATCGAGTTTTTCAGTGCAAAAATAACCACGTGCGTGGACCATCGATGGCTTTTGACCAGCATTCGTAAGCGTTAATGCTTGCGGACAGCTGCTCGAACTTTTCACCAGTCGTGTGCAGGTGCGGAAAAGTTCGGCGAACGGGAACATGGCCGCTAAAAGCTCGGTGTCAGCTGTTTAGCAAAGTCGCGAATTCACGTAAGACACGAACCATTGAAATAGCAACACATCAAAGGTGGTCCGGTCACGAACTTTCGATATAAATGAACTCCTGGTGCGCTGTGTCGGTGCAATCGAGCGTGTTGAGCAGGGTCGCAAAGAAGGTGCTGTGGCCGCCTGGTGCAGACACGAACCATTGAAAGACACATGCAATAGCAAAACATCAACGCTATCCAAGTCACGAACCATCGATATAGTAGCAAAAAGACACAAACGCCACCCAAATCGCGAAACATTGAACCTTCAAAAGACTTCTAAAGACAAGAACCTCTTCATACATTTGAAAGCTCGGTGCCTATCTCGAACTCCTTGAATGAATCGAATGAGCGTCAGATAAAAATGAGCTGGCAAGACGGGCTTCCTAGAATGGAAGGGTCAACAAGATCTAAACATCTGCTGCGTGACTCCAGCTACTCCGAGCTTCGACGGAATAAAGCTCCGCCTCCCAAACTTTGGATTTAGTCTGTCGAGTTTATCGTCTGCGAGGCAGCGACTCTTGTCGAAATAAGCAGAGACAGTTGTCGACACATTCTGGGATCCTATCTGAGGACGATGATGAACCAAACACTAGTGATGATTACGAAGAGACACCAGCTGCTCCTAAGACATCCAAAAACAATGACCAAGAGGAAAAAGCACCCAAGGAGATCAAGCCACCGCCAATCTTCATCCCGGATGTAACCAGCATCAGGACCTATCAAAGCCATCTCTGGCGCCTTAGGCAAAGATGTAGAGGTCACATACAAAGCCAGCCAGAATAACTTCATTCGAGTCATGACCCCCAACAAGGATGCCTTTACCAAACTAAAGACTTTCTTGAGCAATAGTAAAAATAGATTCCACACCTTTCAACCCCGAGATGAACGCGCCTTCCGGGTGGTCATCAAAGGCCTCCACCACTCGACCGATTTGGAAGACATCAAGAGGGACTCGGCCGCCACGGGCACAAGGTCAGGGATGTCCACAATCCCAATAAAAGGGGTACAAAGAAGCTCTCTAAACCTCTTCTTCGTAAGTCTGGAGCCGGCCAAAACAACAAGGAGGTATACCAGATGGGAAACGGATGACAACAGCACCATGGTCACGGTTGAACTGAGCCGATCAAATTCAACGATGTTGCCAATGCTACCGCTGCCAGGCCTTCGGGCATACCCAAAGATACTGCCACCTCGACCATCGTTGCGTCAAGTGTGGAGACGAGCACTCCACTGCTGAATGCAATAAGAACGCCAGTGAACCGGCCTTCTGCCTTAACTGCAAGGGCCCACATGCGGCCTCATACAAAGGCTGTCCAGCTTACGAGAGAGCGAAGAGTGTTCTTGCCCCAGGCGTAGCAACATCACGTTACCAGCCGCCCCACCAAAGCAAGATTGACCCCAACGCAAGCAGAATCGATTCTTTGTTAGCTACGCCAATACAGCAAGAAACGCTGCCGCACTGAGATAACATCCTACACCCCAAAGCCAACTTAATCCCACCAAGCAATTCACTGGACGCGGCAATGGTCCAGAATGGAGTTCCATGTTTGAGCGCATGATGGAAAAGGTCATGAGTCAAATGACCCAAATGCTTTGTTGACGTTTGCAAATCATTATGCAAACGGGATTAAACATAACGATCTGGAACGCTAACGGCCTGATTAAAAGCCGGCCAGAGGTGGAACACTTTATCCACACACACAAACACAGACATACTCCTCATCTCCGAAACTCACTTCTCCAATAGATCATACCTCCGACTTCACGGGTATGACGTCAAGCACGCTGAAGGTCGTGCCAGCGGCAGAGCTCAATGGCGGAGCGGCAACTATTATTAAAGCGGGGATAAAGTACGACGAGCTGTGTACCTTAGAGGAAGACTGGGTACAATGTGCCAAAGTCGAATCTGCCCAGCCCACTAGGCGACCTTACAAGTCGCCGCGGTCTACCATCCCCTCAGACACAGAGTATCAGAAGGCATTTTGATCTGCTGCTGAGCAGTCTGGGTAACAGATTTCTAATTGGGGCGATTTCAACGCAGTCAAGCACCGATGGTGGGGATGCCGAGTCAGCAACCCTAAAGGAAGGGCACTACTTAGGTGCATCCAGCGGAGGAGCATCGTATGTCACACCACAGGAGAGCCCACCTACTGGCCAACAGATCCGACCAAAATTCCCGACACCTGGACATGGCCCTCTCCAAAGGATTTGATAGTGCCAGCCAGTCTCGTGCTCTTCTAACGTGGACCTTTTCTCCGACCACAGCGCAGTGGAACTGCGGCTGAACCTCCTGCACTGAGAAAAGCTGCACATCCCAGGATGATCAAGAGGAGCACGAGACTGCAATCGGTACAAAGCCTGGCTAACGGAAAATGTCAACTTTAGTGCAAGATCTTACCTCCACCGAGCAGAGTGGACAACGCCATCAACGAGCTCACGCAACACATGCACAACGCCGCAGCACATGCTGTCCCTAGAGCCCCGATCTCTCCTAGACTACCAAAGAGGGTCCTACACCTTTGGTCTTCAGAGATCGCCTCGCTAGTAGCTGAGAAGAGACGGTTGCGACGAGTATGGAATATATCCAGAAATCCTAGAGATAAAAGGACATTTAACAGAGCCGCAAAGCAATATAAGGATAAGTGTAAAGCTCAGGCAGAGCTCGTTTGAGGAGTTCCTGGCCATATACGTTGAGCCTGGAGACCCACAAAGTGTATAGCACAACCTTTGGCAGGTCACTCGTCACATAAAACGACCTACTAAGAGAGTTGCTCCAGTCCAGCGTGCTAGTGGCGCCTATATACGCACAGAGCAAGAAAGAGCTGAAGCTTTTATGGAATATATCAGCGAAGCCTTCAAGCCGATAATAAGATGCACCGACCTGGATATCTCAGCTACGCATCGTGCCCTACAACTATTAGATGAAAATGTTCGTGTAAGAGTAGCTATGGTGTCGGTGGATGTGGTCAAACTTGAGATATGTGTCGTATGTATATGAATATATATATATATATGGCGCTGTAGTGGATCTACGCGCGTTTGCTGTTAATAGAGTGCAACTTCCTTGTTATTTAGAGTACAAATAACACGAAGAGGTTGCATACACTGGAGCTTGTCAAAAGCAGACAAACGCGAAACGACAGAAATGTAACAGAAGTACATACAACAGCGGCCAAATCGTAAAATATAAGCGAACTCTTTTAAACTGTATAGATACTTACACATACATATACATGTATATATATATATATACTGATATACACAAAGTATCTCCAAAATACTCGAAAGAGTATTTTTGCGCAGAGTATTGCCAGTGCTGGAAGAAGCTGGGTTGATTCCGGATCACCAGTTTGGCTTCAGGCGTTCTGGCGCGAACACGACACTAGCACAAAATGTATGGAGAATGTATGAAAGTGTGTTACTTATCTCGAAAAAACCAATGCTATTGCTGGGGTCGAGCGAATCAATGCTATGACGTGAAGGACCAAAATGTGTAGGGGGCGTCTTCCAGATAAATAATAACACTTCAACTTTGAGAAATTGGTAGAACTTGTAACTTTACAATTACTTTTATCTTACTCTTGAAAAATGCACTTGTTGTGCCGGTCAGAATAGCGCGATATACCATATGAAAAGCACTCGAAGCCGGTGTGACCAACGTGAGGATAAACTAGATCAGTCTGATTGCGCGTGTGACAAGGTCACACGCACAGTATTCAACTTTGTCACTATCGATATCAATTGATCGCGACCACACTGTCAGCTGTTTTGAGTGGTCACACCTGCCATCATCTGGCATCGACATGTATAGGTTTTGTGACACGTTTTCTACAATGCTTTTATTTTATTTAGTATTGCCATCTAACGTATCTTTTTGTTGCACTAATTTAATAATACAACAGTAAAACTTCATTATTTTTAACTTTTTAATCATATTGCCTTCTATATGATTATTTTCATATATTATTTATATATGACTTATGCCGGCAAGACTCACTCCATATACATAGTCATATATATTTCACTTGTGAAATTTTTCTCATATGACATGCCTGCTCGACATCACCACCCCTATATAGGTTTTGTGACACGTTTTCTACAACCAGCTCATTTTACTAAGGTCTACCATCTAATGTATCTTTATGTTGCACTAATTTAATAATACAACAGCAAAACTTCATTATTTTTAACTTGTATAATCATATTGCCTTCTATATGATTATTTTCATATATTATTTATATATGACTTATGCCGGCAAGACTCACTCCATATACATAGTCATATATATTTCACTTGTGAAATTTTTCTCATATGACATGCCTGCCCGACCTCACCACCCCTATAAAGGTTTTGTGACACGTTTTCTGCAATGCTTTTATTTTATTTAGTATTACCATCTAACGTATCTTTTTGTTGCACTAATTTAATAATACAACAGTAAAACTTCATTATTTTTAACTTTTTAATCATATTGCCTTCTATATGATTATTTTCATATATTATTTATATATGACTTATGCCGGCAAGACTCACTCCATATACATAGTCATATATATTTCACTTGTGAAATTTTTCTCATATGACATGCCTGCTCGACATCACCACCCCTATATAGGTTTTGTGACACGTTTTCTACAACCAGCTCATTTTACTAAGGTCTACCATCTAATGTATCTTTATGTTGCACTAATTTAATAATACAACAGCAAAACTTCATTATTTTTAACTTGTATAATCATATTGCCTTCTATATGATTATTTTCATATATTATTTATATATGACTTATGCCGGCAAGACTCACTCCATATACATAGTCATATATATTTCACTTGTGAAATTTTTCTCATATGACATGCCTGCCCGACCTCACCACCCCTATAAAGGTTTTGTGACACGTTTTCTGCAATGCTTTTATTTTATTTAGTATTACCATCTAACGTATCTTTTTGTTGCACTAATTTAATAATACAACAGTAAAACTTCATTATTTTTAACTTTTTAATCATATTGCTTTTTAATCATTGCACTAATGATTATTTTCATATATTATTTATATATGACTTATGCCGGCAAGACTCACTCCATATACATAGTCATATATATTTCACTTGTGAAATTTTTCTCATATGACATGCCTGCTCGACATCACCACCCCTATATAGGTTTTGTGACACGTTTTCTACAACCAGCTCATTTTACTAAGGTCTACCATCTAATGTATCTTTATGTTGCACTAATTTAATAATACAACAGCAAAACTTCATTATTTTTAACTTGTATAATCATATTGCCTTCTATATGATTATTTTCATATATTATTTATATATGACTTATGCCGGCAAGACTCACTCCATATACATAGTCATATATATTTCACTTGTGAAATTTTTCTCATATGACATGCCTGCCCGACCTCACCACCCCTATAGAGGTTTTGTGACACGTTTTCTGCAATGCTTTTATTTTATTTAGTATTACCATCTAACGTATCTTTTTGTTGCACTAATTTAATAATACAACAGTAAAACTTCATTATTTTTAACTTTTTAATCATATTGCCTTCTATATGATTATTTTCATATATTATTTATATATGACATGCCGGCAAGACTCACTCCATATACATAGTCATATATATTTCACTTGTGAAATTTTTCTCATATGACATGCCTGCCCGACCTCACCACCCCTATATAGGTTTTGTGACACGTTTTCTACAACCGGCTCATTTTACTAAGGTCTACCATCAAATGTATCTTTATGTTGCACTAATTTAATAATGCAACAGTAAAACTTCATTATTTTTAACTTTTTAATCATATTGCCTTCTATATGATTGTTTTCATATATTATTTATATATGACATGCCGGCAAGACTCACTCCATATACATAGTCATATATATTTCACTTGTGAAATTTTTCTCATATGACATGCCTGCCCGACCTCACCACCCCTATATAGGTTTTGTGACACGTTTTCTACAACCAGCTCATTTTACTAAGGTCTACCATCAAATGTATCTTTATGTTGCACTAATTTAATAATGCAACAGTAAAACTTCATTATTTTTAACTTTTTTAATCATATTGCCTTCTATATGATTGTTTTCATATATTATTTATATATGACATGCCGGCAAGACTCACTCCATATACATAGTCATATATATTTCACTTGTGAAATTTTTCTCATATGACATGCCTGCTCGACATCACCACCCCTATATAGGTTTTGTGACACGTTTTCTACAACCAGCTCATTTTACTAAGGTCCACCACCTAATGTATCTTTATGTGGCACTAATTTAATAATACAACAGCAAAACTTCATTATATTATCATCAATAATTTGTATTAAATACAAGTACAATCGTAAATTGTTTAACATTGTTTAAAATTTTTGTCAAAGTTGAAATGATATGTCAGTTCAATAAAAAATTCACCAAGTCCAAAAAAATGTTTTCTCAAGTTTAACTCGAATTCTTATCTTAGTATATTAATAAACTGTATTAAATGCTATTTAAAAAGTTTTTCATTCAATTTTCACATGTTGAAATTTTTTGCCAATGTTGAACTCATATCTCGGTAGAACCTCATATCATATGGCTGCAGTTCAATAAAAATTCACCAAGTCCAAAAAAATTTTTTCTCAAGTTAAATTCAAAATCTTATCTCATTATATTAATAAACTGTATAAAATGCTATTTAAAAAGTTTTTCATTCAATTTTCGCATGTTGAAATTTTTTGTCAATGTTGAACTCATATCTCGGTAGAACCTCATATCATATGGCTGCAGTTCAAAAAAAAATTCACCAAGTCCAAAAAAATTTTTTCTCAAGTTAAATTCAAAATCTTATCTCATTATATTAATAAACTGTATAACATGCTATTTAAAAAGTTTTTCATTCAATTTTCACATGTTGAAATTTTTTGTCAATGTTGAACTCATATCTCGGTAGAACCTCATATCATATGGCTGCAGTTCAATAAAAAATTCACCAAGTCCAAAAAATTTTTTCTCAAGTTAAATTCAAAATCTTATCTCATTATATTAATAAACTGTATAACATGCTATTTAAAAGTTTTTTATTCTATTTTGACATGTTGAAATTTTTGTCAATGTTGAACTCATATCTCGGTGGAACCTCATATCATTTGGCTGCAGTTCAATAAAAATTCACCAAGTCCAAAAAATTTTTCTCAAGTTAAATTCAAAATCTTATCTCATTATATTAATAAACTGTATAAAATGCTATTTGAAAAGTTTTTCTTCAATTTTCATATGTTGAAATTTTTTGTCATATTTCGCTAGAACCTCATATCATATGGCTGCAGTTCAATAAAAAATTCACCAAGTCCAAAAAATTTTTTCTCAAGTTAAATTCAAAATCTTATCTCATTATATTAATAAACTGTATAAAATGCTATTTAAAAAGTTTTTCATTCAATTTTCACATGTTGAAATTTTTTGTCAATGTTGAACTCATATCTCGGTAGAACCTCATATCATATGGCTGCAGTTCAATAAAAAATTCACCAAGTCCAAAAAAATTTTTTCTCAAGTTAAATTCAAAATCTTATCTCATTATATTAATAAACTGTATAACATGCTATTTAAAAAGTTTTTCATTCTATTTTGACATGTTGAAATTTTTGTCAATGTTGAACTCATATCTCGGTAGAACCTCATATCATTTGGCTGCAGTTCAATAAAAAATTCACCAAGTCCAAAAAAATTTTTTCTCAAGTTAAATTCAAAATCATATCTCATTATATTAATAAACAGTATAAAATGCTATTTAAAAAGTTTTTCATTCAATTTTCATATGTTGAAATTTTTGTCAAAATTGAACTTATAAGTTTTTCATGTCTTAAGTTGCGCCACCAATATGATGGCGTTCTTTTGCTACCAAACATATTAAATGCATACTTAAAATACGCAAGTATTCTGTACACATAGATACATATATATCATGCATATTTTTAATTTTCGCCACTAATATGATGCCGTCCTTTTGCTACCAAATAAATATGTATAACTAACACATACTAAATAAATGCATATTTAAAATATGCAAGTATTTTGTACACATAGATATACTATGCATATTCTTAATTTTCGCCACTAATATGATGGCGTCCTTTTGCTACCAAATAAATATATATTACCAACGCATAATAAATAAATGCATATTTAAAATACGCAAGTATTTTGTAAACAAATTTTCGCCACTAATATGATGGCGTCCTTTTGGCTACCAAATAAATATATATTACCAACGCATAATAAATAAATGCATATTTAAAATATGCAAGTATTTTGTACACATAGATATACTATGCATATTCTTAATTTTCGCCACTAATATGATGGCGTCCTTTTGGCTACCAAATAAATATATATTACCAACGCATAATAAATAAATGCATATTTAAAATATGCAAGTATTTTGTACACATAGATATACTATGCATATTCTTAATTTTCGCCACTAATATGATGGCGTCATTTTGCTACCAAATAAATATATATTACCAACGCATAATAAATAAATGCATATTTAAAATACGCAAGTATTTTGTAAACAAATTTTCGCCACTAATATGATGGCGTCCTTTTGGCTACCAAATAAATATATATTACCAACGCATAATAAATAAATGCATATTTAAAATATGCAAGTATTTTGTAAACAAATTTTCGCCACTAATATGATGGCGTCCTTTTGGCTACCAAATAAATATATATTACCAACGCATAATAAATAAATGCATATTTAAAATATGCAAGTATTTTGTACACATAGATATACTATGCATATTTTTAATCTTCGCCACTAATATGATGGCGTCCTTTTGGCTACCAAATAAATATATATAATTAACGCATACTAAATAAATGCATATTTAAAATATACAAGTATATTTTGTACACATTGATATATTATTTATTTATATATATAATATATTCATATATTATATAAATATTCTTCTTATATGCGTAATTGTATAACATAATTATGCATACAATTTTGCATATTTATATATATAAACATATATACGTTTCCATATATACATCATACATATAATATTTTTTATATATGCCTTAAACATATATATTTTATCGAATCGTCAAGCAAAGGATAAGCTTCAGTGGATCGCAGTATGGCAGCTGCTCAACCACTTACAACACCTTGCCTGTTATAAAAGTCGTTTACAATTGATTCAAGGCTTTGTCATTGTATTAAATAATGTTTTAATATATAACTAGCGCGGCACCAGGTGATCGAAGATCCTCCCAATTTACTATGTTATATGTAACATTGGCATCACATCCATCGTCGTCTATTAAATGAATAATAAACTTTTAATGGTTTAGAAGCCATACAATGCAAATTGCCCCTTATTTATCATTGCAGTCCAGCACGGATACGACCTTAGAGGCGTTCAGGCATAATCCAACGGACGTAGCGTCATACCACTGTTCGCTCGAACAAGTATTGTGCCATTGGTCCGTACCTGCGGTTCCTCTCGTACTACGCAGGAATGCTGTCGCAACAACGTTTTGTCATTAGTAGGGTAAAACTAACCTGTCTCACGACGGTCTAAACCCAGCTCACGTTCCCTTGCATGGGTGAACAATCCAACGCTTGGTGAATTTTGCTTCACAATGATAGGAAGAGCCGACATCGAAGGATCAAAAGCGACGTCGCTATGAACGCTTGGCCGCCACAAGCCAGTTATCCCTATGGTAACTTTTCTGACACCTCTTGTTAAAAACTCTTTAAACCAAAAGGATCGATAGGCCGAGCTTTTGCTGTCCCTGTGTGTACTGAACACCGAGATCAAGTCAGCATTTGCCCTTTTGCTCTATGTGTGGTTTCTGTCCGCACTGAGCTGGCCTTGGGACACCTCCGTTATTATTTGAGAGATGTACCGCCCCAGTCAAACTCCCTACCTGGCAATGTCCTTGAATTGGATCATACCTGAGTAATTGGAGTTATACCAAATTTTTAATTTGAGAATACATAAATGCACTCTCTCATTAATGAATTTGTTTGCGATTATATAACAAACTCGTGATACTTTGATCAAGAAGCTTGCATCAAAACCCAATACCATAAGATATAATAAATATATCCGTATAATGGCTAGGAAATGATACACGTTCCATTTAATCAAGTAAGTAAGGAAACAATAAGAGTAGTGGTATTTCATTGTCGATACTAAACCGAAATTTAATATCTCCCACTTATTCTACACCTCTTATGTCTCCTTACACTGCCAGATTAGAGTCAAGCTCAAAAGGGTCTTCTTTCCCGCTAATTATTCCAAGCCCGTTCCTTGGCTGTGGTTTCGCTAGATAGTAGATAGGGACAGTAGGAATCTCGTTAATCCATTCATGCGCGTCACTAATTAGATGACGAGGCATTTGGCTACCTTAAGAGAGTCATAGTTACTCCCGCCGTTGACCCGCGCTTACTTGAATTTCTTCACTTTGACATTCAGAGCACTGGGCAGAAATCACATTGTGTCAACACCCGCTAGGGCCATCACAATGCTTTGTTTTAATTAGACAGTCGGATTCCCCAAGTCCGTGCCAGTTCTGAATTGATTGTTAATTGATAATCGTTATAATTTAAAAGAACTAACTGGTTGCCCAACTAGTATTCTTAAAAATTTTAGCAAGAAAGTTCCACAATTGGCTACGTAACTAAACTATCCGGGGAACAAGAAACTACCATAAATGATAGAAACTCTATTTACCCAGAACGAGCACATAAACCATGTTATTGTTTCCCAATCAAGCCCGACTATCTCAATCTTCAGAGCCAATCCTTATCCCGAAGTTACGGATCTAATTTGCCGACTTCCCTTACCTACATTATTCTATCGACTAGAGACTCTTCACCTTGGAGACCAGCTGCGGATATTGGTACGGCCTGTTGAGAAGTTTGCGTGTCCCCACCATAAATTTTCAAGGTCCGAGGAGAAAATATCGACACAACAGTATATGTCATGCTCTTCTAGCCCATCTACCATATCTCTCTGCGAAAGACTTCCATGGTAGTACGGCTATAAAACAGAAAAGAAAACTCTTCCGATATCTCTCGACGGCTTCTTTATGGTCGTTCCTGTTGCCAGGATGAGCACGAGGCCCATATTTAATAACAAACGGATACTCAACAGGTTACGGAATTGGAACCGTATTCCCTTTCGTTCAAAATTATTCAAGTTTTTTAATTATGACAAAATTTAAATTTTAGTTACTTTTTTACTTGAAAATTTTCGGCTTTCGCCTTGAACTTAGGACCGACTAACTCGTGATCAACCACTGTTCACACGAAACCCTTCTCCACTTCAGTCCTCCAAGGTCTCATTCGATTATTTGCTACTACCACCAAGATCTGTACCAATGACGGCTCCATGCAGGCTTACGCCAAACACTTCTAAGCACACCATTGTACCTTCCTACTCACTAAAGTTTCAAAATTTATATTACAAGTAATATAAATCATCTACTTTAGCGGTAATGTATAGGTATACAACTTAAGCGCCATCCATTTTAAGGGCTAGTTGCTTCGGCAGGTGAGTTGTTACACACTCCTTAGCGGATTTCGACTTCCATGATCACCGTCCTGCTGTTTTAAGCAACCAACGCCTTTCATGGTTTCTGAATGAGTTGTTAATTTGGGCACCGTAACATTACGTTTGGTTCATCCCACAGCGCCAGTTCTGCTTACCAAAAGTGGCCCACTGGGCACATTATATCATAACCTTAAACTTCATATCAAGAAAGTTAAGGTTCTTACCCATTTAAAGTTTGAGAATAGGTTAAGATCGTTTCGACCCTAAGGCCTCTAATCATTCGCTTTACCAGATAAGATTATTTTATACAACAGTTAAATGCACCAGCTATCCTGAGGGAAACTTCGGAAGGAACCAGCTACTAGATGGTTCGATTGGTCTTTCGCCCTATACTCAATTCTGACAATCGATTTGCACGTCAGAACTGTTTCGGTCTTCCATCAGGGTTTCCCTGACTTCAACCTGATCAAGTATAGTTCACCATCTTTCGGGTCACAGCATATATGCTCAAGGTACGTTCCAGTTAGAGGCATAAATAATATAAATATTATTATACATAACTATATAGAACGCCCCGGGATTGCGTTAATTAACTATAAATAGTTAAAAACTAATCCCAATAATAGTCAAGTTAATTACGCTATTAGGTTTATATCCCAATAACTTGCACATATGTTAGACTCCTTGGTCCGTGTTTCAAGACGGGTCCCGAAGGTATCCTGAATCTTTCGCATTGTTAATCATACAAGTGCTTATAATAAACATAAAATCAATGATAATCATGCCATTATATAATTCCGAAAAATTAACGCACTGTACTCATATAATCTATCAGCACTTTATCAAATTTTTGAAATTTATTTTATGTTAAAATGCAAGCACTCTAATTTAAATAAACTCTTATCAAAATTGTTTGATAAATTCCATACATGCTAATAGATTACAATGTCCTTATATGGAAAAAATGCACACTATCGTTATAATATTGATTAAATATTACAATTCTAATGATGAATTTTCCATAACGGATATTCAGGTTCATCGGGCTTAACCTCTAAGCAGTTTCACGTACTATTTAACTCTCTATTCAGAGTTCTTTTCAACTTTCCCTCACGGTACTTGTTTACTATCGGTCTCATGGTTATATTTAGTTTTAGATGGAGTTTACCACCCACTTAGTGCTGCACTATCAAGCAACACGACTCTTTGGAAACATCATCTAATAATCATTAACGTTATACGGGCCTGGCACCCTCTATGGGTAAATGGCCTCATTTAAGAAGGACTTAAATCGTTAATTTCTCATACTAGAATATTGACGTTCCATACACTGCATCTCACATTTGCCATATAGACAAAGTGACTTAGTGCTGAACTGATTTCTTTTCGCTCGCCGCTACTAAGAAAATCCTTGTTAGTTTCTTTTCCTCCCTAATTAATATGCTTAAATTCAGGGGTAGTCCCATATGAGTTGAGGTTGTTTAATTACACTTATAGACAATTCTCTGCCTATTTTGAAATATACTATCTTTTTTTGAAGGTCCATAATATTCACAAAATTATTCTTTATATCATATTCGTTAATAAGAGGCAATTCTAGTTTATAAAATAATATATTTTATGCTAGACATTCCTCAGTATTATTTGAAATGAATAAAGAACATATAATTCTTCAAATTTCTCATGCAACAGAGTTTTAGTATTTTCATTTATTAATTCATATTATGAATATCTTAAGCGAGAACTTTTAGATTCACACTTATATTATCCAATAATATACAATGTGCTTAAAATTCCGAAAAATTTTAAACAACTTATTTAGCATAGTCTTACAACCCTCAACCATATGTAGTCCAAGCAGCACTAAAAATTAATTAAAGTACATAACAGCATGGACTGCGATATGCGTTCAAAATGTCGATGTTCATGTGTCCTGCAGTTCACACGATGACGCACAGTTTGCTGCGTTCTTCATCGACCCATGAGCCGAGTGATCCACCGCTTAGAGTGATACAATTTTTTTTATTTCATTACGTCAACAATATTTTTATTGAAAGAAATTAAAAATACACCATTTTACTGGCATATATCAATTCCTTCAATAAAATTTTTTTATACCTAAATAAATGTTGCGAAATGTCTTAGTTTTACATAATCGATAATAATAAGATATATGACAAGTATATTTTAGCTAAATTTATTTATTATGATCAACATATGTAAAGCGTTAACCTGCAAACAGGTACAACATTGTTTTTCTTTAGGTGTTGCGAACCAATGTATGCGCACTGGAATATGCACAATACATTTTGCAACGCATGTATATTATGGTACATATACACGCAGTTTTTATTTTATCCAAAACACATAAAACACTCTTAATACAGTATATAATAATAATAATACATAACAAACGGTTTTAGCTAATTTAAATTATTATATGTTGCATAATTGT
>NW_026909682.1:7500-20287 GCF_023558435.1 Drosophila sulfurigaster albostrigata | reverse complement strand
CTGGTAAAGCGAATGATTAGAGGCCTTAGGGTCGAAACGATCTTAACCTATTCTCAAACTTTAAATGGGTAAGAACCTTAACTTTCTTGATATGAAGTTTAAGGTTATGATATAATGTGCCCAGTGAGCCACTTTTGGTAAGCAGAACTGGCGCTGTGGGATGAACCAAACGTAATGTTACGGTGCCCAAATTAACAACTCATTCAGAAACCATGAAAGGCGTTGGTTGCTTAAAACAGCAGGACGGTGATCATGGAAGTCGAAATCCGCTAAGGAGTGTGTAACAACTCACCTGCCGAAGCAACTAGCCTTTAAAATGGATGGCGCTTAAGTTGTATACCTATACATTACTGCTAAAGTAGATGATTTATATTACTTGTAATATAAATTTTGAAACTTTAGTGAGTAGGAAGGTACAATGGTGTGCTTACAAGTGTTTGGCGTAAGTCTGCATGGAGCCGTCATTGGTACAGATCTTGGTGGTAGTAGCAAATAATCGAATGAGACCTTGGAGGACTGAAGTGGAGAAGGGTTTCGTGTGAACAGTGGTTGATCACGAGTTAGTCGGTCCTAAGTTCAAGGCGAAAGCCGAAAATTTTCAAGTAAAAAAAGTAACTAAAATTTAAATTTTGTCATAATTAAAAAACTTGAATAATTTTGAACGAAAGGGAATACGGTTCCAATTCCGTAACCTGTTGAGTATCCGTTTGTTATTAAATATGGGCCTCGTGCTCATCCTGGCAACAGGAACGACCATAAAGAAGCCGTCGAGAGATATCGGAAGAGTTTTCTTTTCTGTTTTATAGCCGTACTACCATGGAAGTCTTTCGCAGAGAGATATGGTAGATGGGCTAGAAGAGCATGACATATACTGTTGTGTCGATATTTTCTCCTCGGACCTTGAAAATTTATGGTGGGGACACGCAAACTTCTCAACAGGCCGTACCAATATCCGCAGCTGGTCTCCAAGGTGAAGAGTCTCTAGTCGATAGAATAATGTATTTAAGGGAAGTCGGCAAATTAGATCCCTAACTTCGGGATAAGGATTGGCTCTGAAGATTGAGATAGTCGGGCTTGATTGGGAAACAATAACATGGTTTATGTGCTCGTTCTGGGTAAATAGAGTTTCTATCATTTATGGTAGTTTCTTGTTCCCCAGATAGTTTAGTTACGTAGCCAATTGTGGAACTTTCTTGCTAAAATTTTTAAGAATACTAGTTGGGCAACCAGTTAGTTCTTTTAAATTATAACGATTATCAATTAACAATCAATTCAAAACTGGCACGGACTTGGGGAATCCGACTGTCTAATTAAAACAAAGCATTGTGATGGCCCTAGCGGGTGTTGACACAATGTGATTTCTGCCCAGTGCTCTGAATGTCAAAGTGAAGAAATTCAAGTAAGCGCGGGTCAACGGCGGGAGTAACTATGACTCTCTTAAAAAAAAAAAATAGCCAAATGCCTCGTCATCTAATTAGTGACGCGCATGAATGGATTAACGAGATTCCTACTGTCCCTATCTATCTTGCGTGGAGTTGCGTACGTATCAACCGGTTGCCGATAACCAAAAAT
Organism: Drosophila sulfurigaster albostrigata; assembly: GCF_023558435.1. Lineage (NCBI taxonomy): Eukaryota > Metazoa > Arthropoda > Insecta > Diptera > Drosophilidae > Drosophila > Drosophila sulfurigaster. The sequence continues at coordinate 18,715 of NW_026909682.1, read as the reverse complement.
CGGAAGAGGTTTTAGGTAGGCCTCGCTCCTCACACAGGGGGAAGTGTCCAGTCCAAACAACTGGCCTTCGAATGTGTACCTTTTTAAAGGGGGCGCTGATCACGCCTGAATTGTGTATAAATAAGTAATAATAAATTGGATCCCATGCGCGCTCGGGCGCCGTGTGATTAAGTCAGTCATGACAGGTGCACACGTAAAACTAATATAGCTAATATGTCCCTATCTACTCAGTCTGGTTTCAACTGTCGAGCTGAACAGACGTGTCAGCGGGTGCCTGCATTTGGTATAGTTTTGCGATAACAGTTATTTGTTGTCTTCGAACAGCGGTGAATTTTCGCGTGTACGCTTTGTGCTTCTCGTTCGCTGTGTACGTGTGAGTAGCGTGGGAAATTCGTCGCGTGCCGTCGCGAGTGTGTGCGTGCGTGTGCTTGCTTTAAGTGCTCTTAAAGCACCAGAGCAGACGTGCGCGCTGTTCTCGTTGAAGAAATTGCGGTACTTTCGTAATTGTAAACAAACGAAGTTACGGAGTTTTGTTTACAGTAATTGTAATTACTGTAAATAGTGAATGTGCAAGAGCTTATTGTTTTCGTAGCGGACAAAAGCTGAGCGATTTGAACTGCTTGAGTACACAGCTTGCCGCGGGTGTACTGCTTGCAACGCGTGTACTGCTTGCACTGCTTACATTGTGAACTACTTTAATTTGAACTGCTTTAACTGAACTGCTTTGATTTGAACTGCTTTCTGTGTACTGCTTGCGAGTGTGTGTGGTTTACTGCTTGCGCGGTTATAACTGCTTGCGCAGTTTGAACTGCGAACCGTTGGCGCCATGATGGACACGAGATCAAGCGCCAGTGTATGCAGCGATACGAGCGAGATGTCCGTCTCGGACGATCGTCCACGCGGGAAGCGAGGCAGAATGCCGCGAGGCAACAAGGCTGTATCGTCGCCCAACCTGGTTGGCAGCGACGATGCATCCTCTGCCAAGCGGCTGGCTGTCTCCTTTATTGGGGGCAACGTCGATGGAGCAGCCGCCAACGAAGTTGCCGCTGGAACCGCCGCTGGAGTCGCCGCTGAAACCTCCGCTGGAACCGCTGCTGAAACCGCCGCTGGAACCGCCGCTGGAGCCGCCGATGGAGTTGCTGCTGCTACTGCCGCCCCTGCACCCGCTACGGTGGCCGCTGTCGCCCGACTGAGCGCGCCTGCCTGTCCAGCTCCTGCTGGTAGTTTTGTTGCTGCCAGTGTGGTGAAGGAAGGGTCTGATGCCGTATTGGCTCAGCTGGCGGGTGTAGACCAGACGGTGAGGTCCGCTGTGCTGCGCGCTGGACTGGCGCCGGAAGCGGCCATCGCCGTTCTGGAGGCAACTGCCCGGCTTAGCGAGCTGGTGACCGCGCTAGCTGTGCGAAACGCCGTCTTGGAGACGAAGGTTGCGTTGTGCCCTTTACGGCCGCAAGTGCGAGTGGTGCCGCCACCAGAGCTGTCCCCGGCGTCGCCCCGATGGCCGCACCGAGAAATGCTCCTGCAGCCAGAAGCCCGTGGAAACGTGGTCGGCTGTAGTGACGAGCAAGGACCCGACAGTGTCGGGCAAGGAGATTGCCGATAAGGTGATGAGCCAAGTTGCTCCAGCTCTGGGCGTTAGAGTTCACGAAGTCCGTGAATTGAAGCGCGGTGGCGCCGTCATTCGTACGCCGTCGAGAAACGAGATGAACAAAGTGGTGGCCAACGCGAAATTCAACGAGGTCGGACTGGAGGTTGAGCCCAACCGTGGAGTGAGGTCGAAAATCACCGTGTTCGACGTGGACACTGGGATTATACCGGAAGTTTTCATGGACGAGCTCTATGAGAACCACTTCAAGGAGGAGTTCTCGCCGTCGGCCTTCAAGAAGATGGTGCATATGGCGTCGAAGCCGTGGCCGGTCACTGGCGGTGTCAGAGTCAATCTGACACTCGAATGTGACGAAAAGGCGCAAGCGGTGCTTGATAAGACCGGGCGGGTCTACATCAAGTGGTTTTCGTTCCGCTGTAGGTCGCTCGTCCGTACTTACGCGTGTCATCGCTGTATGGGATTCGACCACAAGGTTGCGCAATGCCGATTGAAAAACGAAGTATGCCGCCAATGCGGGCAGACCGGCCATGTAGCGTCGAAATGTGCTAGCCCGGTGGACTGCCGAAACTGCCGTTTCAAGGGGCTTCCCTCCGGGCATTACATGCTGTCGGAGACGTGCCCGATATATGGTGCGGTCTTAGCGAGGGTGCAAGCTAGACATTAAAATGTTTAGCTTCATCCAAGCTAATTGTGGTCGAGGTCGAGCCGCTACCATTGAGTTTGCAACTCGGGTGCGAGACTCCCGCCACATGTTCGCTTTGGTGCAGGAACCATACGTCGACAGAAAGCACGGCATTACTGGCATTCCAGCCGGGATGCGTGTGTTTGCTGATCGGCGTTTGAAGGCTGCCATCTTCTTGGACGACCCGGATGCCATCTGTATGCCTATTGAGTCGCTCATCACGGACTTTGGCGTATGCGTGAGTGTCACTGGAAGATTTGGCTCAATCTTCCTGAGCTCCGTGTACTGCCAATACAACACTGATTTGGAACCGTATCTTGCGTATCTAGATTCCGTGCTACTACTGGCTGGTAGCAATCCGGTTATCTGTGGCATGGATGCGAATGCAGTGTCCCCCTTGTGGTTCAGCAAATCGCTCGAGCGTGCTCGTGGCGATTTGAACCGCAGAAGGGGTGAGCTGCTGACCGAATGGATTCAAGAATCCCGAGCCGGCGTGCTAAATGAGGTCAGTAGTTTGTATACGTTCGATAATCACCGCGGACGGAGTGATATCGACGTCACGATTGCCAACGAAGCAGCGCTTATGTGGGCCACATATGACTGGAGAGTGGACGAGTGGGATCTCAGTGACCACAACACGATCTGTGTTGAGGTGACGCGAGACCCCAGAGACACAGTTGAGAGCGATGCTCCTGTTCCGTCCTGGAACTTCTCAATGCACGTTGGCAGTCGTTCCGTGGTGAGCTTGTATGCAAGCTTGAGGAATTCCCGCAGGACTACACGGAGATGTCCATTGATGACCAGGTGTCTGCAACGCGTGCACTGGTGCACAGTGTATGCGACCATGTATTTGGACGCAGGCAGCCGAGAGCCGTTCGGAAAGTGGTCTGGTGGAATGCCAACCTCAGTACGAAGCGCCGAGAGGTCAGGAGACTGAGGCGGCGGCTACAGAATGCTCGTCGTCGTGGCAGCGATGAAGCAGGGCGACTTGCTACTGACCTGCGGATCTCCGTGGGTCAGTACAAGAAGCTTATTCTGTCGGCAAAGGAGGACAACTGGCGTCGCTTCGTTGGAGAAAATCGGGATGATCCCTGGGGGCATGTCTACAGGATTTGCCGACGTCACAAACGGAATTCCGAGTTGGGCTGCCTTCGGGTAAATGGCGAGCCAGTCGTAACATGGCACGACTGTGCGCGAGTGCTCCTCCGTAACTTCTTCCCTGTTGCGGAGTCGAATGCACCGATTGCCATCCCAGATGTGCTTCCGCCCATACTCGACGAGTACGAAGTGAGTGCTTGTGTCGCCAGGCTACGGAGCAGACGCTCGCCTGGCATGGACGGCATCACTGGAGTGATCTGTAAGGAGGTATGGCGTGCTATTCCTCAGCATCTTACAGCGTTGTATTCCCGCTGTTTAGCCGAAGGACATTTCCTTCTGAGTGGAAACGCCCGCGCGTTGTGCCACTTCTCAAGGGGCCCGATAAGGACAGGAGCGATCCTGGCTCTTATCGTGGTATATGTCTGCTACCAGTCTTTGGTAAGGTGCTCGAGGGTATCATGGTCAGCCGAATGAAGGACATGCTCCCAGAGGGCTGCAGATGGCAATTTGGATTTCAACCTGGACGCTGTGTGGAGGATGCCTGGAGACACGTGAAGAGTACTGTCGACGCCAGCCCGGCAAGATATGTACTCGGAATCTTCGTGGATTTCAAAGGAGCATTTGACCACGTGGAGTGGGATGCTGTGCTACGCCGGCTGATCGACTCTGGCTGCCGAGAAGCCAGCTTGTGGCGAAGCTTCTTCTCTGGCAGGAGTGCGTGCATCGTCAGCAGATACGAGGAAGCATCTGTGCCGGTAACCAGAGGTTGCCCACAGGGTTCCATCAGTGGTCCATTCATTTGGAACCTCATGATGGATGTGCTTCTTCGGCGCTTGGAGCCTTTGTGCAAACTGAGCGCGTATGCAGACGACTTGCTGCTTCTCGTTGAGGAAACTCCCGAAACGATCTGGAGTCGAAAGGAGCGGAGTACATGTCCATCGTAGGAGCTTGGGGAACAGAGGTAGGCGTGTCCGTCTCCACCAGTAAGACGGCTGTCATGTTGCTGAAAGGCCAATTATCGGCTAATAGGCGGCCCGGGGTACGGTTTGCTGGAGCAAGCTTGCCCTACGCTGACAAATACCGGTATCTGGGCATCACGGTCGGCGAGCGGTTGAATTTCAACCCGCATATCGCGTCTTTACGTGATCGGCTGAGCGGAGTCGTTGGTGTTTTGGCACGCGTCGACTGGGGGATCAGTCCCCGTGCCAAGCGGACCATTTACACTGGACTCATGGTGCCTTGTGCGCTATTTGGTGCCTCAGTGTGGTATGCCACGGCGATGAGACTAGTAGGGGCCAGGAGGCACCTATTGTCCTGCCAAAGGCGCATCCTTCTGGGATTCCTACCGGTGTGCCGTACAGTGTCCACTGTGGCACTGCAAGTTCTTGCTGGTGTTCCCCCGTTTGATCTGGCTGCCAAGAAATTGGCAATCAGTTTCAAACTCAAGCGCGATCACCCGCTGGAGGAGAGCGACTGGCTGTTTGGTCAAGATCTGTCGGGTCTTGATCACAAGCAGAAGATGGCGATGCTGGACGACCGTATGCTGCAGGAGTGGCAAAGCAGATGGGATAATGGTGATGAACCCGGCCGGGTGACTCATCTTTTTATCCCGGATGCTGGGTTCGTCTTCAGCAGGCGAGACTTCGGTTTCAGCCTACGTGCTGGATTCCTGCTGACAGGCCATGGATCGCTGAATGCATTTCTGCATGAGAGACGTCTAAGCGGTACGCCTGCATGCTATGCGGTGCGGATAGCGAAGATGCGCTGCACGTTCTGTGTGTATGCCCCATATATGCAGATTTGCGTCACCTCGATGGACTTGGGATTGAATACCTGCATGGCGTCTGGAGGGTTTCTGGAGCGGTGGCGACACAGGAAAGGATGCAGCTATTGCAAACATTTGCCTATGCCGTGTTCGCAAGGCGTCGGCAATTGTTGTACCAGGAGGCGACGAATGGGCCGGCAGTCCCGAGCTGAAAGGCTAAAACTGTCTCACCCGTGTGGTTGGCGGGTCTTAGAATTCCTCCACAGCTTATCCCTGCTTGTCGTATGAGGCGATTAAACGGATAATTTTTCCTTTTGGGCTGTCAGTCCCGAGCTGAAAAGCTAAAACTGGCCTCACCTGTGTGGTTGGCGGGTCTTAGAATTCCACCACAGTGCACCTCTGCTTGTCGTATGAGACGACTAAACGGGGTAGCTGGGCCGTCAGTCCCGAGCTTATAGCTAAAACTGACTCACCCGTGTGGATGACGGGTCTTAGAATTTCACCACAGTGGACCTCCACTTATCGTACGAAGCGATTCTCGAGGTGCGTCACCAACGCTAACTGTTTGGAGTTAAATTGGTAGTACCCTTGTGGTACGAAACCTGACCGGAGGTCTTCTGGTACCACGGGAGCCAGGTGCCCGCGGACTCTTGTCCGTTCTGGCACGGGTTGTGGCCCTTCGGGAGCATCGTGGTGGCTGTGGTTTACATCCAAATGCGGAGAGAGCGGAGTGCTCGACGTGGAGTTGCGTAATACAACCGGTTGCCGATAACCAAAAATCGGAAGAGGTTTTAGGTGGGCCTCGCTCCCCACACAGGAGGAAGTACCCAGCCCAAACAGCTGGTGCTTCAGTGTGTACCTGCGGAGAGTCTCCAAGGGGGCGCTGATCAACGCTTAAATTGTATCCCTGTGCTTGGGCACCGTGTGATAAGTCACTTGTGACAGGTGCACACGTAAAACACTGGTCTTTATGTCCCTATCTACTATCTAGCGAAACCACAGCCAAGGGAACGGGCTTGGAATAATTAGCGGGAAAGAAGACCCTTTTGAGCTTGACTCTAATCTGGCAGTGTAAGGAGACATAAGAGGTGTAGAATAAGTGGGAGATATTAAATTTCGGTTTAGTATCGACAATGAAATACCACTACTCTTATTGTTTCCTTACTTACTTGATTAAATGGAACGTGTATCATTTCTAGCCATTATACGGATATATTTATTATATCTTATGGTATTGGGTTTTGATGCAAGCTTCTTGATCAAAGTATCACGAGTTTGTTATATAATCGCAAACAAATTCATTAATGAGAGAGTGTATTTATGTATTCTCAAATTAAAAATTTGGTATAACTCCAATTACTCAGGTATGATCCAATTCAAGGACATTGCCAGGTAGGGAGTTTGACTGGGGCGGTACATCTCTCAAATAATAACGGAGGTGTCCCAAGGCCAGCTCAGTGCGGACAGAAACCACACATAGAGCAAAAGGGCAAATGCTGACTTGATCTCGGTGTTCAGTACACACAGGGACAGCAAAAGCTCGGCCTATCGATCCTTTTGGTTTAAAGAGTTTTAACAAGAGGTGTCAGAAAAGTTACCATAGGGATAACTGGCTTGTGGTGGCCAAGCGTTCATAGCGACGTCGCTTTTTGATCCTTCGATGTCGGCTCTTCCTATCATTGTGAAGCAAAATTCACCAAGCGTTGGATTGTTCACCCATGCAAGGGAACGTGAGCTGGGTTTAGACCGTCGTGAGACAGGTTAGTTTTACCCTACTAATGACAAAACGTTGTTGCGACAGCATTCCTGCGTAGTACGAGAGGAACCGCAGGTACGGACCAATGGCACAATACTTGTTCGAGCGAACAGTGGTATGACGCTACGTCCGTTGGATTATGCCTGAACGCCTCTAAGGTCGTATCCGTGCGGGACTGCAATGATAAATAAGGGGCAATTTGCATTGTATGGCTTCTAAACCATTAAAAGTTTATTATTCATTTAATAGACGACGATGGATGTGATGCCAATGTTACATATAACATAGTAAATTGGGAGGATCTTCGATCACCTGGTGCCGCGCTAGTTATATATTAAAACATTATTTAATACAATGACAAAGCCTTGAATCAATTGTAAACGACTTTTATAACAGGCAAGGTGTTGTAAGTGGTTGAGCAGCTGCCATACTGCGATCCACTGAAGCTTATCCTTTGCTTGACGATTCGATAAAATATATATGTTTAAGGCATATATAAAAAATATTATATGTATGATGTATATATGGAAACGTATATATGTTTATATATATAAATGTGCAAAATTGTATGCATAATTATGTTATACAATTACGCATATAAGAAGAATATTTATATAATATATGAATATATTATATATATAAATAAATAATATATCAATGTGTACAAAATATACTTGTATATTTTAAATATGCATTTATTTAGTATGCGTTAATTATATATATTTATTTGGTAGCCAAATTAGGACGCCATCATATTAGTGGCGAAGATTAAAATATGCATAGTATATCTATGTGTACAAAATACTTGCATATTTTAAATATGCATTTATTTATTATGCGTTGGTAATATATATTTATTTGGTAGCCAAAAGGACGCCATCATATTAGTGGCGAAAATTTGTTTACAAAATACTTGCATATTTTAAATATGCATTTATTTATTATGCGTTGGTAATATATATTTATTTGGTAGCCAAAAGGACGCCATCATATTAGTGGCGAAAATTTGTTTACAAAATACTTGCATATTTTAAATATGCATTTATTTATTATGCGTTGGTAATATATATTTATTTGGTAGCCAAAAGGACGCCATCATATTAGTGGCGAAAATTTGTTTACAAAATACTTGCATATTTTAAATATGCAATAAAAAATTCACCAAGTCCAAAAAAATGTTTTCTCAAGTTTAACTCGAATTCTTATCTCATTATATTAATAAACTGTATTAAATGCTATTTAAAGAGTTTTTCATTCAATTTTCACATGTTGAAATTTTTTGCCAATGTTGAACTCATATCTCGGTAGAACCTCATGTCATATGGCTGCAGTTCAATAAAAAATTCACCAAGTCCAAAAAAATTTTTTCTCAAGTTAAATTCAAAATCTTATCTCATTATATTAATAAACTGTATAAAATGCTATTTAAAAGTTTTTCATTCAATTTTCACATGTTGAAATTTTTGTCAATGTTGAACTCATATCTCGGTAGAACCTCATATCATATGGCTGCAGTTCAATAAAAATTCACCAAGTCCAAAAATTTATTTCTCAAGTTAAATTCAAAATCTTATCTCATTATATTAATAAACTGTATAACATGCTATTTAAAAGTTTTTCATTCAATTTTCACATGTTGAAATTTTTGTCAATGTTGAACTCATATCTCGGTAGAACCTCATATCATATGGCTGCAGTTCAATAAAAATTCACCAAGTCCAAAAAAAGCTGATTTTTCTCAAGTTAAATTCAAAATCTTATCTCATTATATTAATAAACTGTATAACATGCTATTTAAAAAGTTTTTTATTCTATTTTGACATGTTGAAATTTTTTGTCAATGTTGAACTCATATCTCGGTAGAACCTCATATCATATGGCTGCAGTTCAATAAAAAATTCACCAAGTCCAAAAAAAATTTTTTCTCAAGTTAAATTCAAAATCTTATCTCATTATATTAATAAACAGTATAAAATGCTATTTAAAAAGTTTTTCATTCAATTTTCATATGTTGAAATTTTTTGTCAAAATTGAACTTATAAGTTTTTCATGTCTTAATTTGCGCCACCAATATTTTTTTTTTTTTTTTTCGGCGTCAATAATTATTTATTTAAAATCTGTCTGTACGGACAATAATTAAATTTTTTGAGGCCGCCTTGTCGATTAAATTGTCACAAGAGATGGTTGGTAGGGTTCTGGAGGGCTAATCATCATTCTCCATGGGCAGGTCGAGGGGGTGTTTTCTTTTAAGTCTTCTGACGGTTTGGCTGTAGTGCAACATAAAGATAAGATGTTGATGGCCAATGTGTTTGGGTGGTTATGGAGCCTGTTGATGTAATTTGTGCTCACTTTTCGAATTTCATCTTTTACCCAGGGAACCCTGAGTACCTCGTGGATGGTGCTGTTGTCATGGTAAGGATGAGCGTTCGAGACCATTCTCAGAGCCTTGTTCTGCAGCCTTTGGATGTTCCTTCAGTTTGATTTGCAGGCAGTGCCCCACAGCTGGATGCCATAAGTCAGATTGGCTTAATGATGGTTTTGTAGACGAGCAGTTTAAGTTTGCTTTTAAGCTTCGAGCGTCTTCAATGAGCCATTGGAATTGCTTCAGCCTCTCTTCAGCCTGCTTTCTCTTCCTTAGGATGTGTGTGCGCCATGTTAACCGCCTGTCGAGCGTCATGCACAGGTATTTGGGCGTGGGATTTTCGGGAATATTATCCCCATTAAGACTGACAGGCGGGCAATTGCCGTTGCGAATTGCAAATTTAAATTGCAAAATGAGATGGTTTGCGTGGACTTTTCAGGGTTTACCGAGATGTTCCACCTCCTTAGCCAGGGCTCGATGGTGTTTAGCTGATTTTGTATAATTTCCGACGCATCCTGTGGGGTTCGTGCTGTGGCAAGGAAGGCTGTGTCATCGGCGTATGTGGCAACCAATAGGTTCTCGTTGAAAAATGTAGGCATGTCCGCTGTGTACAACGTGTACAATAGAGGGCCTAGGACGCTGCCTTGTGGTACACCGGCTTCGATACCTTTTGTGGTAGATCGCGCATCTCCGCATCTGACATAAAAGCTTCTGTTGTCGAGGTAAGATTGCAGAAATGCGTAATGGGGTTGAGGCAGGTTTCTCTTAAGCTTAAGCAGTAGCCCTGGGTGCCAGACTCTGTCGAAAGCTTGCTTCACGTCAAGCATTACGGCGCAGCAGTAGTTCTTCTCCTCGAATGCGTCCAATATCACTCTGACTAAACGGTGGCATTGTTCCGGGGTGGAGTGAGAACGCCTGAAGCCAAACTGGTGATCCGGAATCAACCCAGCTTCTTCCAGCACTGGCAATACTCTGCGCAAAAATACTCTTTCGAGTATTTTGGAGTATCGATAGCAAACTTATCGGACGATAAGAGCCAAGATTGGCTTCAGGTTTGCCAGGTTTAGGTATAAGAATTACCTCTGCTCGTTTCCAGATGGTTGGAAAATGTCCTAGCTGAAAGCACCTGTTGTATATGTTGGCGAGGAGTTGTAGGCAGGGAGGGAAGAAGCTTAACAGCCAGTGCTTCAATGCCATCAGCGCCCGGCGATTTATTCGTCTTGAGTCCCTCGATCTCAAGTTTGACCTCATCCACCGAGACCATAGCTAGCTCTTCTTGGTTGTTGTTGGTGTTTTCATCTAATAGTTGTAGGGCACGATGCGTAGCTGAGATATCCAGGTCGGTGCATCTTATTATCGGCTTGAAGGCTTCGCTGAGGTGCTCCACAAAAGCTTCAGCTCTTTCTTGCTCTGTGCGGCACCAGGCGCCACTAGCACGCTGGACTGGAGCAACTCTCTTAGTAGGTCGTTTTATGTGACGAGTGACCTGCCAAAGGTTGTGCTGTGGGTCTCCAGGCTCAACATTGGCCAGGAACTCCTCAAACGAGCTCTGCCTGAGCTTTAGGAGCTTATCCTTAAGCTGCTTTGCGGCTCTGTTAAATACCCTTTTATCTCTAGGATTTCTGGATAGGAACCATACTCGTCGCAACCGTCTCTTCTCAGCTACTAGCGAGGCGATCTCTGAAGACCAAAGGTGTAGGACCCTCGTTGGTAGTCTAGGAGAGATCGGGGCTCTGGGGGAAGCATGTGCTGCGGCGTTGTACATGTGTTGCGTGAGCTCGTTGATGGCGTTGTCCACTTGCTCGGTGGAGGTAAGATCTTGTCACTGGGTTGACATTTTCCGTTAGCCAGGCTTTGTAGGAGCCTGCAGTCTTTGTGCTCCTCTTGATCATCCTGGGATGTGCAGCTTTTCTCAGTGCAGGAGGTTCAGCCGCAGTTCCACTGCGCTG
>NW_026909682.1:0-2500 GCF_023558435.1 Drosophila sulfurigaster albostrigata | reverse complement strand
TTTATTTAAATTAGAGTGCTTGCATTTTAACATAAAATAAATTTCAAAAATTTGATAAAGTGCTGATAGATTATATGAGTACAGTGCGTTAATTTTTCGGAATTATATAATGGCATGATTATCATTGATTTTTATGTTTATTATAAGCACTTGTATGATTAACAATGCGAAAGATTCAGGATACCTTCGGGACCCGTCTTGAAACACGGACCAAGGAGTCTAACATATGTGCAAGTTATTGGGATATAAACCTAATAGCGTAATTAACTTGACTATTATTGGGATTAGTTTTTTAACTATTTCTAGTTAATTAACGCAATAGCTCTTTCTCGAATCTATGGGTGGTGGTGCATGGCCGTTCTTAGTTCGTGGAGTGATTTGTCTGGTTAATTCCGATAACGAACGAGACTCAAATATATTAAATAGATATCTTCAGGATTATGGTGTTGAAGCTTATATAGCCTTCATTCATGGTGGCAGTAAAATGTTTATTGTGTTTGAATGTGTTTATATAAGTGGAGCCGTACCTGTTGGTTTGTCCCATTATAAGGACACTAGCTTCTTAAATGGACAAATTGCGTCTAGCAATAATGAGATTGAGCAATAACAGGTCTGTGATGCCCTTAGATGTCCTGGGCTGCACGCGCGCTACAATGAAAGTATCAACGTGTATTTCCTACACCGAGAGGTCCGGGTAAACCGCTGAACCACTTTCATGCTTGGGATTGTGAACTGAAACTGTTCACATGAACTTGGAATTCCCAGTAAGTGTGAGTCATTAACTCGCATTGATTACGTCCCTGCCCTTTGTGCACACCGCCCGTCGCTACTACCGATTGAATTATTTAGTGAGGTCTCCGGACGTGATCACTGTGACGCCTTGTGTGTTGCGGTTGTTTCGCAAAAGTTGACCGAACTTGATTATTTAGAGGAAGTAAAAGTCGTAACAAGGTTTCCGTAGGTGAACCTGCGGAAGGATCATTATTGTTTTAATGCATCTAACCGTTAATAAATTAAATTTGTTTTTCTCTTTTAGGAATTGCAATATTTAATAAATTAAGTAACTAATAAATATAAATATTTTATTCAATCATATGAGATACAATTATGCAACATATAATAATTTAAATTAGCTAAAACCGTTTGTTATGTATTATTATTATTATATACTGTATTAAGAGTGTTTTATGTGTTTTGGATAAAATAAAAACTGCGTGTATATGTACCATAATATACATGCGTTGCAAAATGTATTGTGCATATTCAGTGCGCATACATTGGTTCACAACACCTAAAGAAAAACAATGTTGTACCTGTTTGCAGGTTAACGCTTTACATATGTTGATCATAATAAATAAATTTAGCTAAAATATACTTGTCATATATCTTATTATTATCGATTATGTAAAACTAAGACATTTCGCAACATTTATTTAGGTATAAAAAAAAATTTTATTGAAGGAATTGATATATGCCAGTAAAATGGTGTATTTTTAATTTCTTTCAATAAAAATATTGTTGACGTAATGAAATAAAAAAAAAATTGTATCACTCTAAGCGGTGGATCACTCGGCTCATGGGTCGATGAAGAACGCAGCAAACTGTGCGTCATCGTGTGAACTGCAGGACACATGAACATCGACATTTTGAACGCATATCGCAGTCCATGCTGTTATGTACTTTAATTAATTTTTAGTGCTGCTTGGACTACATATGGTTGAGGGTTGTAAGACTATGCTAAATAAGTTGTTTAAAATTTTTCGGAATTTTAAGCACATTGTATTATTGGATAATATATTATTATTGGATAATATAAGTGTGAATCTAAAAAGTTCTTACTTAAGATATTCATAATATGAATTAATAAATGAAAATACTAAAACTCTGTTGCATGAGAAATTTGAAGAATTATATGTTCTTTATTCATTTCAAATAATACTGAGGAATGTCTAGCATAAAATATATTATTTTATAAACTAGAATTGCCTCTTATTAACGAATATGATATAAAGAATAATTTTGTGAATATTATGGACCTTCAAAAAAAAGATAGTATATTTCAAAATAGGCAGAGAATTGTCTATAAGTGTAATTAAACAACCTCAACTCATATGGGACTACCCCCTGAATTTAAGCATATTAATTAGGGGAGGAAAAGAAACTAACAAGGATTTTCTTAGTAGCGGCGAGCGAAAAGAAATCAGTTCAGCACTAAGTCACTTTGTCTATATGGCAAATGTGAGATGCAGTGTATGGAACGTCAATATTCTAGTATGAGAAATTAACGATTTAAGTCCTTCTTAAATGAGGCCATTAGAGGGCCCATAGAGGGTGCCAGGCCCGTATAACGTTAATGATTATTAGATGATGTTTCCAAAGAGTCGTGTTGCTTGATAGTGCAGCACTAAGTGGGTGGTAAACTCCATCTAAAACTAAATATAACCATGAGACCGATAGTAAACAAGTACCGTGAGGGAAAGTTGAAAAGAACTCTGAATAG
>NW_026909681.1:0-60288 GCF_023558435.1 Drosophila sulfurigaster albostrigata | reverse complement strand
ATTGTTACATTTCAACTGGATGTCCAAAAATGTAAGAGAGAGGAATAATACTCTTAGATAATTGGTCTCAATGTTTCATCTCTTAAATGTTCAGTTCTATAAAAGAATTAAGACAGCTTCAGTTATTTTCATTGCATACCATTTACTGTTTATTATTGAAACCTCTTTAAAGTCGAAGCACTTCCAAGTATCCATCTGTCTGGCTGTCTTAGGATATATATATATATATATTAGGATATATATATCTGTATCATCTTGGGCGCAGAACTGTTGGCTAACTCTGAACAGACATTTGTGTGTCTGCTGCTGCCTACTGGGCGGCAGTGGAGCACTCAAGTTTGTTTCTGCGAGAAGCCCGACTTTATAACCAAGTGCGAGGATACGGATCTACATCTGTTCAATAACAATGCGGATGGAAATGTTGGTGCCTGGGCTGCCAGCGTTTTGGCACCGTTGGACTGGGGACGCCACTGGCAGGTGTATCCCATACCAGATGTGATGTAGACAGTGCGCCGGGTAGCCTACTCGCAGGTCTTGCATATGTGCGGACAATGCGATGGAATGTATTCAAGACATTATATTTACGTTACGCTGCGACCACTCACAACAACCAAGAACTAAAAAGAAACAATTAAGATAAGTATTAATATTATATTAACAAAGAAATTAACAATACTTCAAATAACAAATTTCTAAATCAATCAAATAATAATAAACTAACAATTTAACATTCTCGTCTACAGGATTTTCACATAGAAGAATTGGCTAACATACATATCCCTTTCCAATTTCACCTTCATTAGATCCATGCACATTTGTTTTGTTATTGTATTTATATTATTATACGTACATGTATTAACAGTCAATTTATTAGCTTATGTAGACTGTTTAATCACATGCCAAAAGACACAATATATATATGTTTATTTTCTTTTTTTTGAACCGCTCATGAAGTTAACAATTACACAAATAGATAAAAATTAAATAAAATAAAAATGAGCCTCTATCTGTGCAATTTATAGTCATCTATCCCACCCGGAAATGGATGCCCGCAGTATCCAATTTTTTCATTATAGCTTTAAAGAAGGTAGTCTCTCGAGATAGGTCAGTCAATTTCTCTGGTGCGGGCTCGGGATATGCTGGATCGCTCGACTAGAGCCTCCTCTAGTAACTTCTTACTGCTGCCGATGGACGTTTCGCAACTCACATCCGCTTAACATTGCCTTTCAACGGCCAATGCAGTTATCTGCGATTATGCTCTCAGATCTTTTCATATTCACAGAGTCTCGTCTCGACGCAGTCTCAGTTGAATATACTGGAATTACAACTTGATCTTTGAGCAGCACAGATTGCGGTTTTGTAATTAATCCAAGCCTTTGGCATTGGCGCTCTCCTATCTAACGAAGGAGTCTGGGAGCGTGTACTCCGGTCTGCTAGACCACTGTCTATCTGGAGAGCGCTTGCATATACATATATGGTGTTGGTACTTATGAATCTACATATTAAGTTTAGCTTTTAATTAAAAGTAATCAAATATAGTATATAATATAGTAATTATAAATATAAATATAATATACATTTTAATTGACGTACATCAAAAATATTTCAGTGGCACTCGCTGATCTTTACTCGCTCCGTTCAAATGAACGAGAAGCACTCTTGGCCTGTTTTTAACTGCTCACTCATTGTACTACCACATTTAGCACATTGGATTGTGAAAAATATAAATAATAACATTCCTTCACAGATAAATCAGCAATAAGCTGCGAGTGAGTAGAACACATTACAAAGAGCGTGGTTGATAAATTGATAAAAGACGAATAACGAATTTAAAAAGCAATTGAAGTTACAATTTCGTATACTTTCGACTACGCTCATGAATTTCAAAATTGACCTATAATTTGGGGCTCTGCTGTTAATTACGAGTATGTTGGCGTAAGTATGACCAAAATTGCAGTTGTTGCAGTTGGCAAATCGATAATAATGATGGGCTTATTGATATGCAGGCACGCTAAAATTCACGTTCCTCGTCCGCAATCTTCTCCCAGGTTCTCAATACTCTGTCTATTGTGCGATATCAAATGAGTTTGTACCATGCCTAAAGCACTTAGCACATAATTACATTGAGTTCTGTCTCTTCCCTCTTATTTCGCTCAACCGCTCTATCTCTACCACTTTGCTTCTCTCTATGACTAAATGTGTGTATTTGGGAAGGATTGCCAAGTGGGCGTAGCATAGAGAAACTAACTGTCTGACTCCTAAGCGTTAATTAGGCCTTGTTGTCCAATGCCTCGTTTATCTGATGCATTCGCTCATTCAGTTCAGTTCCGACCGGGTATGTTTGGCATATTGAATATTTGGTACCTCGTCGCCCCGAAAATCATTGAGAACTAATGAGTTTATGTTTGTGGCGAATAATTTGCTAATTGCTTAAAGCAAAAATTTAACTCTTGCTAACGAAATGGTTTATTTGATCAATAGAAGGCAGATTATTTAATTTTTCATTAATTTATTATACCAAAATAAAATGTTATATGAATGTGCAAATCATGTTCGTTATTGCTCAAACCATCCGAATTTCACATCTTTAATGTGAGTGGAAAAACGCGATTATTAAGGATAATGTAATTTATTGATGCATTGTAAAACTTGAGCTCTTGCCGGGACTATACTTTCTGCAACAGCAGCTGACTTTTATAAATTGCCATTTCCCAGACAACTGGCGACAATGCTCGACAGAGATAGTGATTGAAAAGAGAGAAAGAGAAAGCAAGCAAAAACAAGTGTGATGATGATATACACTCGGATTTTGTAAAGTCATATGTTTCAAGAGCAAGATATATATCTTGAAATATGTACAACTCATATTAACGATTTCTTGAATTATTCGAAATAATACTTTAATTGGTTTTTAAAAGATTGCAAATTGAATTTAAAATAAAATGTAATAGCACGCAAATCTCGCCAACTGGCCTCTCAATTAAGCCTTTTCTCCATTCTGGTATCTCCCTCGACTTGACTTTTTGCACTTGAAACAGAGCCAAAACCTTTTAGTTAGCAACTACATTTTTGTCGTTCTAACCAAGCAATCAACACTGACACTACCAATATCAGTAGGAATCGTAAAAGACATACACTGGAACACACAGATATGTTTGGAGCAACATTTTTGGCCAACTGCCTTTGACTTTAATTTCGAAATATTCGAGGCGTTAGCTTCTATTTTGTCTATTTATAAGAGGAGCCGCACCGTAAATGCCTTCAAGTGTAAGTGTTCACATTCCAAGCATGTGGAAACTGCAAACTCTATCCCAATCTCCTTCTTCTTTCCTCTCTCTCTTTCTCTCTCTCTTTGAATGTATATATCTTTCTGTCTTTATTGCTCTCTTAGTTGCAACTGCAACCATTCGCACATCCGCATGGCAGATTGGCTGAGTTCACATGCCAGGACATAACTAACAAGTCGGCTGCTGGCCCCTTTCCCTCCCTTCCCAACAGATCGTATTTTGGTGGAATCACGCATAGATACACATAAACACATACACTTTTACTCACATTCAGTCTCCCATACACATGCACATAGATATTCAGACATACTTAGTTGGCTGGCTAGCTTAGCAGCAAGATTTATGTGGAAATTCCTAAAAGAAATCCAAGTCAATTACTTGCTTAATTATTTCCTTTGAAATTTATTGATTTTTTTTGCTCAAGGAATTTGCGCAACGTTTCGTTTGGTATTTGTTTTGTCTCAAGCTCAACTCTCCTTTTTCTCGTTTTCTCTCGTTCTCTCATGAGTACTATGTGAAATTAAATCAAATGAAATACGAAAGGAAAAGCTGCAAGTTCCAGAGAAATAACATTAAATGATGGCATTTGATGTTTGAGTTTTGCTTATTGTTTTAAGCTTTAATGTTGCTCAGCTCAACTTTAATTCTAGCTTAAAAACACAAATTATTTTAAGTAAAATTCCAAGTTCATACTAAATAATGATGCTTAAGCGACTATAGCAAATCCAACTTAAATAAAATTTTGTAGTTATTCCAAATGAAGTAAGATTTCAGGATGAGTAATTTCTTGAAATAACAATATTAACATGATAAGCTGTTATTTAAATATTTTCTCAATAGTGCGGAATTAAAACGTGATCTTATTCTTATATTATAACTTTGTGCCTGCACAAAATGTATATAAAGGCAAGTGGAGGCATCTCCGACCCTATAAAGTATGTATTTATATTCTAGATCAACATCCGAGTAGATATAGTTCTTTCCGTCTGTCCGTATTAACAACTATATCTCAGAGACTATAAGAGATAGACATATTGTTTTTATTCGACAGCACGCAGGTCAAGTTTGTTACAAATTTTTGCCACGCCCTCTTCAACAAGGATAAGCAAGCTAAAGCCATACATTTTTTACCTACAATAAAAACTGTAGTATTTATGATAAGAAATACTTTTGCTTGGCAAAAAAAAGTCCACTGCAATCGGGTCTTAGTTGCTTTGGCTGGCAATCAAGTATATTTTGTACTATGTGGTATACTTTGATTGTAGTGATAAGTATACATAGGTATATTTTAGCACTGTTTAGTGAAAGTGATATCTGATCTATCTAATATATCGAAAACTGCATAGCACTTTAAATATAACTTGCGATAAGTGCTGAATTTCCTTTTGTTAATTAAAAATTTTATTTAGCTTCTTTATGTGTTATAATTATTCACTTTGGTGACCTCTTACGATTTAATTGTGAACACTGCTTATTCCAAATTCATGTATATTCATGACTCTGGAATCCTGAGTCTGGATTAATGTTTGTTCAACCATGCGTATACGTAATATGCATACGCAATCACGTTTCAATGATTTTTAGTTGTTGAAAACAATTTGTATGTCGATTGTAGTTGTTCTTGTTATTATGAATTATTATTCGGAAATTGCACTCACGGCTTGTTCAAGTAGTTGATGAGGCGTCAAGTGGCTTTTACATCCACTCAGAGGCCTTTTTGTGGCAAAATCGAAATGTGAAGTAAAAAACGTTTGAGCCTCCTCATAACAAATAAACTCACTGGATTGTGACTTGTTCTTGTCTTTATATTGTGTTGCTTGTTTAAATTTCTCTCTATATTTTAAATTGATCAAAATTCTATAATTTCATATTCACTACAACTTTTATACACGATTCATTTGATTCAAACAGGTTAACAATTTGCCGCGTTGTAATTGAATTTTTAGAGAAAAATGTAGCTTACTTAATTATACATATATACATGCATACATATGTATATATTTTGGTACATATACATGCATCCATACTCGAGAGTTCGAGTATCTGCACATCGTGATATCGTCGACGAAGGTCGCAACAATTGTTTACAGATTTTGTTGGTGGCAACTTTTATAAACCGTTGTTGTTGTTTCTTTAGTTGGCTCGTTGTCCCAGTGAAATTTTTAGCAATGCCTTGCCAACGGCAACACCGAGGACGACAACAGCCACAGCGAAAATCTCTTTATTGGATTATCCTGCAAAATTTACGCGGCATTAAAAGCGGCAACGTTAATGCCAACGCCATTCATTGGACGCCAAGGGGTTAAGCGCAAGGTGCGCTACGACCGGAGACCAAACAAGTAAAAAAAAAAACCAAAAAAAAAATGTATTTACATTTTAAAGGTCGACGCTTCCATTAGCCCAAAATCCATTAGCATGCCGCATATTTTCGGCGCATTGCCTACTTAAAGGACATTTAAAGTTTAAACCCCAAGACCGGTGAGTCAACCCAATGCAAAGCAGTTGAAAAATTTGTTGAGGCCAGAAAAAAGCGCATAGAAAGAAAGGTAAAACAGCTAAAAGAATATCCGCCGTTTTTATATACATGGATACTTGGTTGAAATAAAGTGAATTGAATTCGTAAATAGAATACATGAAATTAATTATGTACACACAACATAATAGTACTTTTTTTCATTTCGATGTTGAATTACTATAAGTTTAGTTCTAAGATAATTGTTTGCTTAAGAAAGTAAAATCTATTGTATGTGGATTGGAAAGATCTAAAAGTGTAGTTAGATCTGAATAGACGAAAGGCAACAAAATAACAATGGAATAATTTAAAGGGGTTTAACAAATGAAGTCGCCATACAAATTCTGATTTAACTCAATTATAAATTGTAGTGAAGATTACTGTTGTTATCAAATGAAGAGAGTTCAAGACTATTCCTAAATGGAAATCTAAATTTCTATTCGATGGGTACATTAGCATCACTATATTTAAGTAGGATAGAAAGAGATACAGAAACTGAGATATGTATTTCTGAAAGACTTCAAATGAAACAGCTGCACATGGAAAATCAAACTTCAGAAAATGGGAAAACTGTGGTAAGCTCACATACGTAGCTATAAATGCTTACCATTTATGATTTTCTATAACATAAAAATGCAAATGCATGTTTCGCATATTTAATACGTCGTGTGCTCACATCAATATTAGTGTATTTCATACATGCACATATATATACATATCTATATAAATAAATACATTCTACATATTTAAATATCTATATACATATTGCTATAGATGGAGTGTATATAAAATTCTTTTTATTACCCGCAGCAGCATCAACACAATGGACTCGATACCACTCCGATACACAAGCGTTCGGAAAAGCTCTAAGAAAAAGCACGCATGACAAAATGCCAAACGGAAAAGGGGAAATATTTCGAGTTGAGTTCTCCATGTTGATTGTACCCTGTGAACCTCCAAGAAATAAAGAAAAACAGACTATTACAAAATTGTTTAATCTTTACTTAATGTATGAAATTAATCCCCAAAGAGAATCGCATTTGGCTGTGAAAGGGCTCACGAATAATTGTTTTCAATACTTTTATTTGAGTATTACAGGGCATTGGAAATTTTGATAAGTTCGACTGGACAACTTTTTCTAGGTTTCTTTTATCTTGATTTTTTCTTGTGTGGGACATTTTACTCTTTCGACCAGCAATGACTTTTTACAATTTTCATATGAAATGAACCATTAAATTGAATTGGCATTAAAATTATGTGAATGTGTATTTGTGTGCTGTATGTTGGGGCGAAGGCGATGGTGGAGACGGGGGCGTGGACGGGGTGTTGAGGAAAACTGCTCTCTCGCTTTTGGCACTTTGCATACGCCTCTCGACATCGCAAACCATCCAGCATATTTGCATTTTTATTACAACAACAAAGCAGCGGTTGGAGCAGCTTTGCCACATGCACGAGAATACAAAAAAATAAGAAAATTCAAATAAATGTTTGTTAAGTATTTTTGAATTGAGTTTTATGCACACTGAATGTGCGTGCGTATGGGTGTATGTGAGTGTTTGTGTTTGTGTGTGTCTCGCATTAGGTAACTGAAAAGCGAAACGGTTTGGCATCAACTCTTACTCACACACACACACACACACACACACATACTCAAACTCGAATTCGAACTTGTATTCATATATGGATTGGCACACCTGCTGCTTCTCACAGCCAGCGATAACAGTAAATCGCAATGGCGGCCACAGCTGCTAAGTTGGAAAACTTCAAGAAGTGTCTTGTGCCCCATTTTTGTTTGCATTAACAGAAATGTTTTAAAATTACTCCGTACTTACCTAATCAAATTATACTAATCTAAAGAAAAGGCTCACAATGAAATAATCATTTCAAAAATATTACCTTGATTGTATATTAAACTTATCGCCAGTTTTTTCATACTCTTATTTCACTCGTTAACAGAGACTGATCGATACTTCTTCCAGCATCGTTTAACATATAATATATCTTAACAGTACCTCATTCGACTTATGTTAAAGTAATGTAAATGTTGTCATACCAGCACTGTTGCCAAAGTTTGTTGAGGAAAAAAGCTGCTTTTGACGGGAAGAACGATGCAAAAAAGCTGAAAAATTAGAAAAAAAGCTGTAAAAAAGCTGATTTTTCAATTTATTGGATTCTCTATATTTTTCTGATAGTCACAAGGTGAACGCACGAAATCGGTTATATTGAAACATATGTATAGAATTTGTACAGCAGCTGTACAATATTTGGAGAATTTTATTAAAACTATCCTGATTCTCCTCATTTTTATTGTCATATGTTCATCCAGTTTCCATCATTTTTAGGAATTTATTAGGAAGGTTATATCTATAGCAGCATTTCTCAAGTCTGCGCAAGCCATAACTGTAAATGCATGATTTAGAATAAAATGTATTTTCATTTTAAGTAGAAAACAACGAGTAGAAAAACGAATAGCGCTGTCGTCTTCAAAGTATTTAACGACTAGGTTTCCTAAATGATCCAAATGTGCCAACAATGTATGCTCGGCCACAAAAAGACATAGCACTGCTTCTTGCTCCATTGCAATGGAGACAATGCATTGTCTTGACCGTCAAAGCTACAAAATTTATTTGGTTTGTTTGCATAAACCCGCTCCTAGCACTTTTATGCTTTTGGTCAAAGCATGGGCGCGCAAATCAGAGAGTTTTGCGGTGATTGTAGATTTGCAGTACCTGTCACCCGTGTCGTCCCGATATTTTTGTTTAAAGTCTTTTGACATTTTTTTTAAAACAATCAAAACACAGTCAACTGAAGATCAATTCACTTTTGTCTTTAGAGACGCTACGACTTATCGCCAATTCTTAAATTGGCGTGTTTTTTGAGATTGCTTTACAACACTATACAATCGATTTGTCACTAAAACGTTGGCAAGCATCGACAGAACAGCTATAGTAAATATTGTTCCATAATTTTGGACAAATAGAACAAAAATCTTAAAAAGCATTTAAGTAAAAAAAAAGCCAGAATTCCCCGAAAAGACTTACAATAAAATAATCATGTCAAAAATATTAGCTTGATATCTTCACATTTAACTTATTGCCAGCCTCGTGTCAGGTTGAATTCTGAGTGACTTATTATTATTATTAGTTTATATTAAACTTATTAAAATTACATTAATCGCTTCAATTGTACATTTAACGCGACCCTCTCTTCATGCCATCGTATACCATGTCCTATCGATCTATTGTGATATCAGTATATCGATGTGTCATCGATGCACAGCACGTAACCATATTCCCATTACCAAATTCTCAATGGAATCGAAGTGCTCCGATCGGTCGTTGTCCGTGTTTGACATACCTCCTTTTAAAGTGGTACGTTTTTCGAGCTGTTTGGCGCTTAAGTTCATTTAACGCGAGAGCGACGGGAAACTTAAAACTTGAAAACTTGTGAATTGCACGCATCGCAGCCACACTAAAATGAGAAGGACAACAACAACGGGAGCCACGAAAGGATGAGAATACAACTAGAAGTATTGCATTGCTCTTTGGGACTAACAACAGCCATAACAACTAGCACTACATTAGCGGTGCTTTGAGTCGTGCCTGTCGGAGCAGCTGCAATTTTGCAGCTTGGGTGCTAAGGAGCTGCTAGACGCGACTGAATAGTGTAGTATCGTTGCCATGGTCACGTGCCGCGGCTTTCGGTGACTGCTGCAGCTGCTCGCACGATTGGACTAAATGGGGGCCATGTTTTCCATGTTTCAGCCACACCGCAACAATTGTGAAACAAGCCAGAAAAATAGTGGCTTAGAATTGGTAAGCTTGCGTTGCAGCTGCTGTGGTCCTCCTGTGATAATTTCTTGTTGCTGTTATGGTCGTTAAGCCCCAACTGATAAGAGTACTCCTTAGGGAGTTTCAATTGTGAAATACTACAAAAGCCAAACCATTGTGACACGAAACAGACTTGGTCACATTGTCAGACAACTTTTTAGGAAAAATCAAAATTTCTTAAGTTACTTTTGGGTTTACCAATAATTTCAAATTAATATTTTTTTATTTCCTGTATAAAAGTGCCTTACACACAAATATTCACATTACGGTCACTCTCTTGATGTTAGTTATACTGTCATATAATCTATCATCTCTCCTGATACTTTGTTCTTCCGAATACATAATTTACAACGACGCGATCTTCCTTGATTGAAAAGTTAAATAGAACGGACGCTCGAAAATGAAAAGACGCGTTCTATTTATTTATTTTATTTTATTTCTCTCCCAGAACATTTGTATCATTATTAAGCTTACTAGAATTCAAGTATTCATAAAACATTTATCTTTAGGTTACGAACTTAAGAGGTCACGCCTTGAAAATAACATTTTTTCACCATTAAAACTGAAGCATGTTCTTTACTGTTTGTCAATTGCTTTGAGTAATTTCATACTCTGTATTTAATTTATATTTTTGGAGTAATGTTACTATGACGGACTCAGCACAAGCATTCTGGCAATATCAATATACAATCGGAGCAATTTTATTTTTAAAACGTTCTGAATTGAGTCAATAACTTTCATGACAACTGCAATTCACAATTTAAAGCAATAATAAATTTTTGTATGCATATCGTTATTTGCTTACTCAGATTAATTTAGTTGTTTTGTTTAGTTCTAAGTTCCTTAAAACTGTCTTTTAGATTTATTATTGTAAGTTATAAAAATAGATTCCCTATGAAGTTTAGCTTGAACTCAATGCATAGACGATTTATAGAATAGAGAGTACAAACACTTAGCCAAGCACCTCAATTTGCTTTATTAATTAGGCAAATGCACATTTTATAACCCAATGTCTTTTCAATTAGTTCTTATTTGGCTCTGTTTTTCTCTTACTCTCATTCTCTATGTCTTTTATGAGACATCTACACTCGCCAACATCTACAATATAATTTTGGCAAAACTTTGTTTTATGACTTGTGGCTTCGCCTCTGTTTCGACCGCAAAATAAACATTTACGTAATGCTCACAGTTTGTCTTTCTCGCATGTTCTGTAAAAGTTCTAAATGCCCAGTTTTGGCCCAAAATCCTATTTTATGTCTCTGCCCAGAAAGTTGCCGCAGTAATAAAAGAGATTACCTACACATAACATTAGAGTCGCCTTCAGTCTCCTCTAAACTAAAATTATTTTTTCTCCCCCTTCCAGAATACCACAAAAGCTGAAATCACTGAATGTAGTTACATTTGAAACGAAATTCTGCAGCTGCCTACAAGAAAGTTCAATTGCAACAGGGCACCTGTGGAAGGGGGGGAAAGTCACTTAATCTCAGTTAAAGCGCAATTTTGGAAAGCATGAGAATTCATTCTTAATTAAAAAGATAAAAAGATTTATTTATTTATTTATTAATATTGTATTTTAAATTATGACAGGTGATCGAAAGGATTCTCCGAAAACAATTTGAATTGCAATTAGAGAGATGTTGGTTTCCCCAGTGATTATGGTAAATGATGAAGTCAATCTGCTAGGAATTAGAAAGGAAAAATCGTATGGGATGAATTAAAATGCGAAAGTAAATAGAGGGCTCCCCAGAATAAACCACAAAATCATCACGCAACAAATTTCATTCTTGGTAGAAAGCACAGTAAGACGAAGTCATGTCTTCGGTTTTTAAGTTTTTATTTTTCTTACTCTGTCCTGTGTAGGAATTCTTTGAGTGCTATACAGTATCCAGTATTCAAGCTGCAGACTTAATGATTTTTGGCTTAAAGTTTACCAGTTAGCAGTATTTTTGCAAGTAGTTAAAATTTTATGAGGCAGTGCCTCCCTGAAGGCATTGTTTTTGCATTCAGCTGCCCAGTTTCTTGAACTTTTCGTTTTTCATCCCTCGCTTACACTTCTGTCGTAAGCCGTTCTATTTTATCTTGTATGGAAAGTCAGCGACGCATAGACTACGACACGTCACCGGACGATGCACCAAAACTCAAAATAAAACGAAACCCTACAACGAAAACTTGATAAAAACTTTTATCATAACAATTTGTGTTGCTCTGCGGTCCTCGAACAATGAACCAAGACCATCACATAGTCGACGTAGGCGATGCTCCTTGGAATTTCATTTGTGTATGAGCGTCTGCTGTGGACTGTGCCTAATGAGAAAAGTGTAAGTGCAACTTTCACAGAAACTGAAAACACACACTCACAATACTCAATCTAAGTTAGGTAAACTTAATGAAAGTATACTTAATGAATGAGATATTTTAAGGGTACGGGAGTCCAAAATTGCATTTCAACAAGGACATACGAAGAAAATAATCAGGAAATGATCACGATTCGTTTTCTTTATAATTTATATAAGTCATGCACGTATTGCAATAATTTGTTTAACTCTGACCGCTAAAAGCTGTATGCTTTGTATAAGATCACTTAGCAGAGACTCAAACCACTTTACA
Source organism: Drosophila sulfurigaster albostrigata (assembly GCF_023558435.1). Classification (NCBI taxonomy): domain Eukaryota; kingdom Metazoa; phylum Arthropoda; class Insecta; order Diptera; family Drosophilidae; genus Drosophila; species Drosophila sulfurigaster. The sequence goes on along the minus strand of NW_026909681.1, from coordinate 48,052 downwards.
GTTTGAGGGAAGCTTTAGTCAAGATTTCTGACTGCCTTATTCAGCAATAGCAATGTCTTGTACGGTGGGATGACTAGCATACTAAGTGTAATTTTAAACAATAATAATTTAATTAATAATTTAATGATTTTACAAAGTAATTAATTTTAATGAATTTTTCTTTACTATAATAGATTATAAAAATACGAATTGTGAAATTAGAAATCCCTTAAATGTTTACTTTTAAAATAACTTTATATATACAATAACATATACAATTTTTGAACAACATGAATGTATAATTTATTTTTATGTTTAACGCATGTGATATTGCTCACAATTTTGTGAAAAACAATCCACTGTACTACACTGAAGTCAAGTTCGACACGAAACCCTCTGAGCTTTGCCTCAACTGATTCAGTTGACTGCTAGCGCTTTGCCTAAGCGATCATCGCGACGGTTAATTTGACGGAATTGGCCAACATAACGGGATTTCTTGCAGTTTATTTTCATTTAAATTGGTACGAATTATCAACCGGAAGTGTCACTATGTAAAAATACAATAAGTTTGAAAATGTGCGAATGGAATTAAAATAGTTTAACTTCGTTACCAGTGCAATTGCATATGTAAACGCAAATGTACAGGGAGCTACACTTGTGGGAGGCCTTGAAAGTATAAACAAACAGTTAAAGTTCAAGTTTTAGGCAGTTCAAAGTGGTTAAGACTGGCTTCCAGTTACAACATAAGCAACAATTACATCTATACCTACAACAACAGCAGCAACTTTAACCAAATTCAACCTATAGCTAATTGTTGCCCATCAAGTTAGCCAAGCAGAGAGTCAAAGCACAACATAAGCTTTTGTGTCTGCACACTCAACGACGCAACGGCATACCGTAAAAGCACAAGTAAGACTCAGCAGGTTCTCTTCTCTTAAGCAAGTAAAGCTGCAGCTGATCAGCTGCAGGCTGCAGCTTCAGCAGCGTTCGCGTATACATCTGATGTACACTCATGCCGTGTTTGTACTTCTTCGCTCTCTTTTGTGGACTCAGGCAGAATCAGAGTGATATCTGCAGAGTCGGTTATTTAACAACTTCGTGTGTTAAAGGTCAACGAAAGCTTTTGCTTATAGACGTTTTGCTTGAAATTTGTTTTCTTTTTATAAGCGTGCACCATTATTTAAAGATATTGACAACATGTGCCTTGCAATATTGATTCGGATTGATCAAACAACAGATTTTATTGTGCGTGGACGATAACAAATAATAATCAACTCAACGATTATACTAGCATTATAAATCAATCAACATAAATGACAGCACAGAGTTAAGCACAAGTAAATATACAAGAATACCTTGCCTGAACCATTTACAAAAGGCCTTTCATTTAGTTTGTGTATAAACATGTAATAATTTGGTGACATATTTTAAATTGCAGTAAGGTTGTGACCTGGGTCATTACGATGTATTAATAAACAAGAAAAATAAGCAAATCAGATTAAAAAAATTGTTGGATTACTTTCAATGAAAATTATAGTTTTAACGTCCGAGTTTTACAATTTTCAAGTTATCTTTCTTGCATGTCAATAACTACATTAAAATGTAAATGAAAATTATTAAAAAAATATATAATATGAGATCAGTTGTTTTGCTTTACTTCTAGTTTTATTTTAAATGGTAATAAAATAGGTACCACATAGTTCACTGCTGAGCTTACTCAACTGAATCTTTCTAAGATTTGTTTGCAATTTGCTTTAACCATAACTCTTTGCATGATGATGTATACGCCTCGTTGATGCTCGCATTTATTTCTGTTGAGGTATTTTTCTGTCAATCTGTTTGCTGACAAGCACGCCGCAGAACACGTTTTTGCATACAAATCGTATCAGGGTATTATGACACTACAACTAGTAAATTAACTGGTTTACCGACTCCAAAAATGGGCTAAGAAAAATTTTCAGTCTATGGCCTACATCAAGAATTCGAAATATTGCGGATGTGCCAGCTGACGGGTCTTAATTATTATACCCGCTACCCATGAGGTAGAAGGGTATTATAAATTTGTGCCGGCAGGAAATGTATGTAACAGGTAGAACGAGGCATATCCGACCCTATAAAGTATATTCTTCATCAGCATCAATAGCCGAGACGATCTAGCCATGTCCGTCTGTTTGTCTGTCCGTCTGTCCGTATGAAACACTGGATCTCAAAGATTATAAGAGATAGAGCTATAATGTTCGACAGCATTTTTATGTTTGCACGCGGATACCATTTGGTATATTTTTAGTATTTTTGCAATATTTTCGGTAGATTTAAAAAAATTACCGCAATATTTTGCTTTTATTCAAAATGGGTACCGGGTATCTCACAGTCGAGGACACTCGACTGTAGCTTTCTGACTTGTTTTTGTTCTCTTTGGTCGTTATGCCGTATTTCTTCCGATATATTAATTTTGTATATGTATGTATGTATTTGAATGGGGAGAAAGGGTATCTCATAGTCGAGCACTTCCGACTGTAGCTTCCCCAATTTTTGTTTGTGGATTACACTCACTATAATGTCTAAAGTATATACTGTTTACTTGGTGTATAATGCACATTATATTATATATGATAACTATGAATATACATATACTAATTAAGACAGATATTTTCAAAAGTATGGATGTTAAACCAAAGTATTATAAAGGTTTTCAGAATCAATTTGATAATCGACATTACAACAAATTACAGTATTTATGAAGTTTCAAACTGGTTAAAACAGCTTTTAACTCATTTGCGTTAGTAAGATTGGCGTATGTTTTGTTTCTTCAAGAGTCCACCACATCCATAGCATATGACTCATCAAATGTTATTCTTTTGTCTCTCTAGTCATTATTTTGAGATTTGCACAACACACTTCAAACCTGTTTTGGCATTACCGAAAATGATGCGGTATGTTTGAATAACAAATAGACCCGTTTGAATTTAGAAACTCTCCTTCTTCTACCTAATTAACTCAATTTTAAAGATGATTTGAATGTCGTTATAATCGCTAAAATGGGTATTTAGGTATCTAGTAGTAAAGGATACTCCACTATGAGTATTCCACCATCTTTACGACGTAAATGTATTTTCTACAAGTAGAAACAATTAGTTATTTCACTGTTAAAGTATTAGGAATAGAACAAACAGTAATATTGCATATGGGTAATTCCATGGCGAAATTTTGTCCCGTGCGAGACTTTTACAGTGCACTGCAGTGAAAATAACATAAACTGAAACAATTTTAAAAATAAGTGAATGTTATTCTTAAAGCTCTAGATAAGCACTATATTTAGAGCAAGATTGATTTTAGGAACTTGATCTGTTTTCCGATAAAATATATAATTTCGTTCATTTTTGGTTTTGTGTACGAATTGGTTAATTTTTGCAATTATCACAACAGAAAACAAAACAGAAAAAATCAAAAACCATTCTTAGCTCTAATTAAAGTACTTATCTAGAGCTATAAAAATAAACTTTTCTTATTTTCAAAATTGTTTCAGTTTATGTTATTTTCAATGTAAAGAGTCTCGCACGGGACAAATTCCGTTTTGGAATTACCCATATGCATGTTAAAACAAATATATTTTTGTGAATGAACCCTAGCTTAAACATATAATAATAATAATAATAATAATAATAATAATAATAATAATAATAATAATAATAATTTTTTTTTTTTTTTTTTGAGGTAGGGAAGAAAATGTCTACACACCACCATAGCGACGTCTCAAACTATGGCTGTGCGGGGATCGCATATGCATGCTGACCCGCTAAAAACTCCCCTTTCGCTGTTTCAGGGCGGAGTTTCCCAGCCCGGAACCGCATTGAATGCGCATAACTTCAGGCTGGGCGCTCTGGTGTTTTTTAGCTCATCGTTTCGCCTGCGTCCAGGCGCCTCTTTTTGCGTCGGAGGATTCTCTCGACGTGTCTCGTTATTAATTTCCAGTTTTGCTCGTTTCTTACGAGCAGATTGGCAACGTTTTGAGGTCTCCAGATTCCATCGATCTGCGATTCAAGTAGCTCTCTGTCTGTTTGCCACTGAGTGCATGAGAAAAAAGTATGCTCTGCGTCATCTATATCGGCATCGCCATACACGCAGCTTGGCTGTTGGCGTAGTCCTCTTTGGTGCAGGTACTTTCCGAAGTATCCGTGCCCAGAAAGCAGCTGTGTCAAATAGTAGTTTACTTCACCGAAATCTCGGTTGCTCCATATTTTACGTCAGGTATTTGTTTGGCAGTCCACCTACCGGTTTCGTCGTTTGTCCAGCGATCTTGCCACTGTTGCATAGTTTCCTCTCTGGGGTCGGTGTTAGTTTCTTGGTTATTTTGGCGCTTTAGCCAGGTGCGCCGTCGCTCTCTGGCCTTCAGATCTATGGGGATTTCGCTGCTAATCACCAAGACTGCTGCTGTCGACACTGTCCGGTATGCGGACGTTACTCTAAGTCGCCGTCCTCTGAACGGCCAACAGTGTTTTGCATTTTTGTTGTATGGTCAGGGTGTCTGCCCATGCTTCAGAGCCGTAAAGCAGTATTGAGTTTACTGTTGACATCAGCAGTTTACGCTTGCCCTCAGTTGGGCCACCAACGTTTGCCATCAGCTTACTGAGTGATGCCACTGCCCTTGACGCTTTTCCACTGTGTGGTTTATTTGGGTCCAGAAAGTCATTCTTGGGTCGATACGGATGCCTAAGTAGTTGAGTGATAATTTTGTTTTATTATGTCGTCGCTCACGTGCATGTTCACTTCCAGAGGGATGTGCCGTTTTGTTAGAATTATTAGTTCTGTCTTCTCTGTGGCGAGCTTTAGACCGTGGGTTTCGAACCAAGCCATTGCTCGCATCATGACTTGGTTTAGCTTCCGCTGCGCTTCCGTCATGTCGCGTGCCTTAATGATGGCGGCGATGTCGTCGGCGAACCCGACCAGGTTGCAGTCGTCCGGCATTTCTATTGAAAATATGCTGTCATAGCTAGCGTTCCACAGGTCCGGGCCGAGGATAGAGCCCTGTGCAGCACCCGAAGTGACGGTCTTTCGCCTGGTCCCACTTTGCGTCTGGTATATCAGCTCTCGTTTGCTTAGGTAGCTGCGGACCATGCGCATCAGGTAGGCTGGTGTTCCGAAGCGTTTTCTAACGCGTCGATGACGTTAGTCCATCGCAGACTGTTGAAGGCGTTTCTAACGTCAAGAGCGGCCAGGAGCACTATTTTTCTGGAGTAGGCGTTTCCTCTCTGTGCGTCGCTTACCGCTTCTATGACGCACTGCAGCGCTCCAGCTGTCGATCTACCTGGTCGAAAGCCATGCTGTCTGTTTGATAGGCCACCTGCCCTTTCTATGGCTGTAGATAACCGAGGTTTTATTAATCTTTCTAGCAGTTTCCCGCTGTGTCAAGCATGCATAGCGGGCGATATGCACTTGGGGTAGCTGGGTCTCCTTTCCTTTGTCTATTAGCATTAGGTGCTGACGCTTCCACACCTCTGGAAAAATTCCTTCCATCAAGCAAGCATTATACATGTTTAGCAGGATTTTCGGGCGTGCGTCTGTTATGGCTTTTAATGCTTCGGATGGAATCCCATCGGGTCCGGGTGCCTTGTTGTTTTTCAATGATTTTGCTGCCGATCTGAGTTCATTCTCTGTAAAGAAAGGAGGCTCTTCGAGGGCGGGCGTCTCGGGGTCGGTGCGTCGTTCGTGCTGTGGGAAGAGCGTGTTGACTATATTGGCCATGACGTTTTCGTTGAGCTCCGGAGTCGGCCTTTGCGCTCTAGCTTGCGCGTTACGATTTTGTAGCCAAGACCCCATGGGTTGGTATTTATGTCGCTTCGTAGCTCTTCCCATTTGCTCTTTTTGCTGTGGACAATGGCAAGTTTAAGGCGCTTTCTAGCTTCTTTGTGCTCCTCGATTTCCGCCGTAGCACTGCTTCGAGATCTGGCTCTAGTCATTTTCCTTCTCGCGCGTAGGCAGGCTTTTCGGAGCTTCGCGATCTGCTCGTTCCACCAGTAGGCAGCTTTCCTTTTAAGGAAGTTTGTCGTTTTGGGCATCGCTACGGCGCAAGATTGCTCTATGGCGCGCATGGTGTGGCGTACTATGCTTCTTGCGTCCCTAGGGTCTACGGCTGTTTCCATACTTGCGTCGAGTACTTCGATGAGTTTCTCGGTGTCCAGTTTTTCGCGTTCCACCTTCGGGTGGTTTTCTTATCATGATCGGGCCGACGTCTATGGTTTGGATTTATGGAGAAGCAGATATACTGGTGGTCACTGCCCGTGTAGTCCTCCAAGACACCCCACTCCTGTAGTTTGCTCGCTGCTCTTTCTGTCGCCAGAGTGATATCTGGGATTGTGCCCTCGCATCCTGGTCTGCAAAAGTCGGTGTGGACCCTTCATTTGCGACCACTAGCCCGAGCCTGGCAGCCATGTCAAGTACCCGTCTGCCCCGGGGGTTTGTTGTCGGCATGCCCCACTCGATGGCTCTAGAGTTGAAATCACCCGCGATGATCAAGTCTCCGCCAAGCTGCTGTGCTTGGTCTTCTATTGCGTCTAGCTTCGTCTTAAATTCATTTATACTGTCACTAGGCGTCAGGTAGCAGCTCATGATAGTACAGATTTTAGTTTGTGCCCATACGAAGCCTTGTCCGGCACCACTTCTTGTGACGGTGAAGTTGTTCATGTTTGGCAGCCAGATGGCTGCCGTCCCAGTGTTGTCAGTTAGGAATGTACCATTTTTGGGAGTCTTGTACTGCTCGCTGATGATGACAACATCAACCGCCTTCTCTAGCACGAGCTGAGAGAGAAGCGAGTCGGCTGTTTTGCTCCGGTGCATGTTTGCTTGGAGGATCTTCATCTTTGGGCTCTTACCGATGCACATTTGCTGGAGGCAGGGATGTGGTCAACTGGTTTCAGTCCGGCAGTGACGCACACGCAGCATTTAGGAGGATTTTTGCATTCCTTGTGCTTGTGTCCAATTTCGCCGCACCGGATGCAAAGGTTTCTTCTGTCTGGGCCTTTGCACTCTCTTTGGGTGTGACCCGACTCGAAACATCTAAAGCAGCGCGTGGGAATTGTTTGCATGCGCATTCTGGCGCGAATCCAGCCAACAGTTAATTTTTCTGCTTTGAGAAGCGTCTCTGCAGCTTCAGTTTGGAGTGTGACATATGCTCTCACTTGTTCCCGACTATTTGGTTTTGTCACCACTACCTTAAGTCGGTCCCCTATGTCCGGGAGGATCTTCTGTATGGCTTCCTCGACTTCGTTGGCTGTAGTGAGTGCGTCTAGATCCCGGATTTCCAGCGTGCTCGTCGGTTTGAGTTCCTTTACTTCCGCAGTTTTTTGTAGGGCACCTTTGATTTTGTTAATGAAATCGGTGCTCACTTGGGTGCCTTTTTTCATTTCTAGTAGTAGCGCTCCAGACATTGTTTTTCGAACTGCATGAATTTTAATGTCAGCGTCGTTTGGGTCCACAGTTTCCTTAAGGCTTTTAAGTATGTCTGCATAAGTGTGTCCTTCGTTTGGTTTCACAAGAAGGGCTTCATTTTTTGGCCGTCTTTTTTGAGTGCTGCCTTTCTCTGAGTTTGGCTTGACTCCTGAGGGTTTATTTTGTTCGCCGCCAGTTGTTTGTTTGGGTGCGCTGGATTTTTGCTTCTGTGCTTTATCAGCCTTTGACTGCACAACCTGCCAGTTTGCGCATGTGCTTGTGGCGCATGGTTTCTTTGTGTTTGGTGTGTCGACGTCCACTGGGCTTGGGAGGGGCCGTTTTGACTGCGGAGCGGCAGAGGTTTTCGGCGTAGTCGATTCATCCACGTTGTTTTTTTTAATGTCGCTTATGCGTTTACCTTCAGCCTCCTGGCTTAGCCAGTTTCGTCGGTATGTTTCCACTTGGTCGAGAATTTCATCGAGTTCGCCGACTCCTTGCTTAACATCTCTAGAGATGTTTTTGGATCTTCATTGCGGCTTTCATGTTTCGCAAAACCCGCCGGCACTCTTGCAGTGCATTTTCTTCTTCCGTCGCATCTTTATTATGAATTCTTGCCGTGGGGAAGAGTTGATCCTTGTTTGTTGCGCTGGATTTGTGTTTGTTTTTGCGCTGTGAGTGGTGCTACATCGTGTGGAATCCTTGGTGTTTCTATGTCACCTACCCTCGAGAGTAGAACATTTCTAGGTGTGCTATCTTCGTTTTGTTGTAGCTTGGGCTTGCTCGTGCTCAGGGAGTCAGCTTTGTTTGCTTCCATGGCGTCAGCTTGCTTAGGTGGTGTTCTCGCTGTTTTCGTGTTTTTGTTGAAGATATTTTCTTCCATCTCTTTCTCTTTTGTTTGTGTGGTTTTGTTGTTTGTATGTTCATGCTATATGGGTCCAAACTTTAGGCCGCTATCTCCTCGCGTATGTACAGTTACCTTGTTTCGTCCCCATGGGTCCCTTTGCAAGCAGTGAGGTCCATGCGATGGGTTGATGCGAGCTCTTATGGAACTCGTATTCAGAGCCAGGACGGCGTTAAGCAGGAGTGAAACTCAACTGCACCTGTACCATCGAATCAACGATGATCACGGTTCGAACGTACCTAAAGACTCGCTACGTTTTAATAGGGCGGAGGTAACCTTAGCATTTGCCCGTCAGCCATTTCGCCAGGGGTTCAATCTGGGTACTGAGGTGAAAGATTGCCTTGGTTATCAGCGAGCGAATCTTCTTTTGTGTCTCCCGATCCGGAGAAAGACATGTTTGATAGCCGTCCAATGTGGAACAGACGCTAACCAGTTTGCCGCCCGATTCGGGAACAGACGCATACTGGATTTTTACGCCTTCTCACCTTAGCTAAGAAGCTATCGGATGATAGCTGCCCCATAATAATAATAATAATAATAATAATAATAATAATAATAATAATAATAATAATAATAATAATAATAATAATAATAATAATAATAATAATAATAATAATAATAATAATAATAATAATAATAATAATAATAATAATAATAATAATAATAATAATAATAATAATAATAATAATAATAATAATAATAATAATAATAATAATAATAATAATAATAATATAATAATATATATATATATATAATATATAATAATATATATATATAATATATATATATATATAATAATATATAATAATAAATCAGCTGTTCAAGTGAAAGCCTTGTGTATATCTGCTTTGAAGTTAATTGTGCACTGCACAGGAAAAACTTAATATGTACAAAAATAAAATTTACGTGTATTCTTCAGGGCTCTACATCTGCACAATCTTAAAAATACTAATAATTTAAACAAATAATATTTATATCATCTGAGAGATAATTATTCATTGTTATATGCCACGGCATAAACTTGTAAAACAAGATCAAATTGCATACTATAATTATTTTACATTTTGTTTTACTCTGTCCGAAGGTACTTAAGGAGAAATAACAAATATGAAACCTATATTTGATTGTGCTCGATTGTGAGATAACGTACGCATTTTTAATAAAAGTAAAACAGAATATATAAAATTATTATACCAGAAAAGTACTTAAATATACCAAAGACTATATTTGTATAAAATACAATATACCAGATTGACAGCTAAGGCAACTGAGACCCGATTGTAGTAGGTTTTTACTAAAGTATTTCCTTCAAGAATTTGTATTTCATCGCAACAACATTTTTAGCAATCATGGACTGTTGTTATTATGTGTGTGTGTACCAACTTTAGCTTTATACATGGGCGGAACTGGGCGTGGTAATTTAAAACCAAATTGATTTACCTACAAAAAAATAAATTGTCGAAAAAAATCATATCTTTACCCCCATAGTCTCTGGTCAAGAATATAGATATATACTTTATGAAGTTGACTTCTTCTGTCTGTTACATACTATACATACATTTACTGGAGGCACGAATTTATAACACTCTTCTACCCTATTGGTAAAGGGGTATAAAAATAAGTATTTTCATCGATAATTAGTCCTCTTTTCAATCCTCTTGCATATTGAACAAATAGAAGTGCTATTAGAAATTAATAGGACTGCAAATCTCCAATCAACTAATTCATTATTATTTAACATACATCTTAAAAACAGGTCTTATCTGAATTTATATCAATCAAAGTTTGTTTGGTAATGCAAGCGAGAACGCGATAGTCGATTGCCAAAGCAAGAGTTGTCTGATTGTGTCTACCACATAAAGACACATATTTATGTGCATAAGTTACATATTAATCAGTGATTATTGACAGCTTTCGGATGTTACTGCTTTTGTACTGATTTATTGCTTTATTAAGGTAATAAAATTATTAGCGTTTTTATTAGTCCTACAATAAGCAAGAGCAAGAAATTAAACGACGTGTGAATTGTTTAAACAATGATAATAACAATGAGGTGCATACGACAATTGTTATCGTTATAAACGAGAGCAATAATAGTGCATTTACTTCATGATGGCTAGACACAGAATTTTATCTTTATAAAAGCAATCACATCGACGAACAAAGAACAGTTTGCGTGTCTACCATTCAGAAATCAGATATCTATTGTTGGGCCGATAAGAATTTGCTGCATTTCATTGCGCAATACGAAATAACTAGATTGCATTTTATATTTATGACCCATTTTTGGAATTGTCGCTCATAAGATGTAGTTCCCGAAGGAAAAAATAATCAATTAGGATGATAGAAGTGGTTGGAATTTGAAAGTCTCACGTATTTATTGTTATTATTGTTAACTTAAACATAGAAAATTTGTGTAGCGTGATTAATCTAAAGGTATAAAATTTAGTAGTATCAAATTATCACCATTAGATCAGGATACATAGTACACATAAATGCGTTGAGAAAGCTCATATAAATTTATATTTTGCGTTCAAAGAAAAGTATGAATCAATTGTCTTACGCTTTAATACAAAGAATATTCCCTAATGTGATCTCACATTTTTTTAAAATTCCGAGAATAATTTAGATTTTTAAATATCTCTTCGGTTACTTTACAATGGCAAAAGTCTTTGGAATAACACTGTGCATGTCATAACCTCAATTGTAATTTTATTTTATTTTATCATGATATCTTTCTGCTCATCGCTAACATCATAAAAATTGCAACTCTTGAAACCTGCAAACACAGAATTCTGTCTAGGGCCGTCTGCACTTGCTTTTATATCGCTCATCATCAGCCGAATTTATTCGTTATCTATATCACGACAGTGAAATCAGTTGTATACCATGTAGTCATATACTGTTTTTTCATCATAACTATGAGGAAGTTTGCAATGTAGACAGATTGTAGTGAATAAACTCACTGTTTTTGTGTTAAGAAGAATTAACATTAAGTTAGGGTGTCTTGGCATCGTCCAAACTTTAGAATACGACAATGTGAGTCAACTTAATTTAAGCGTTATTACTGGCTTTTATCTGTAAGTTGTTTCATTTTATCTGATTGTCAGTTTTACAACACTTTCACAACTCAGCGGAAAATCCGCAGCGACAGCAGTCGCAGTGATTATTGTTAGCTCGCAGCTCATAGAAGACACCAACCAAAAATTCAAAAATATTGCAGAGATAAACAACATGAAATCATTGCAACAGAATCCGGCCTTTGTGGGTGACGATGGACACAGCACAACCAGCACATTGGCCATGTCGGTAAGTGGCCAAAATCTACACATATGTCCCAGTATCTTTGACCTCAGCTAATCGTTGCAAACACACTCACACACACACACACGCGGGTATACATAGTCATTGCCAGGACAACCAGCAGAGACAAGAGATGATGCTGAGCACGCTGCGGGCAAAACGCCAACGGGACAAAATGAACGCGACACCTGGGGTAAGGGTGTGGAGTTCCTAATGTCCTGCATAGCGATGTCTGTCGGCCTGGGCAATGTTTGGCGCTTTCCGTTCACAGCCCTCGACAATGGAGGAGGCGCTTTCCTCATACCATATCTCATTGTGCTCTTTCTAATTGGCAAACCCATTTACTACCTGGAAATGGTAATTGGACAATTTTCAAGCCGCGGATCCGTTAAGGTCTTCGATTTGTGCCCTGCAATGAAAGGTAAGAGCCGCATTCTGGTATTAGCATTGTCTGGTCGATATTGTAATGCCCTGACATTTCATCGGTGACATTTGCTTTAAAAAACGGTAGTTAATACCTTCCATGAGTACCATTTCGTCCGCTTATATTAGTCGAGTACTGATCCTTACCTGAGAATTATTAAGTTTTACCAATAATGTATCTTATCTTATATGTAAGTAATTCCCAATCAATAGATGTTTGGTAATAGGAAATCAATTAGCTCACATATTATTATGGTATTTTCTATTTATTATTATTACTTGTACTATTTTGCAATTCATCTTGTTCATCGCTATCGCATCAAATTCACATCTCTAGGCGTAGGCATTGGTCAGGTGATATCGATATCATTTGTCACGACCTACTACGTAGGAATAATGGGTATAACACTCTGTTATTTCTACGACTCGTTTCGTACCCGCTGCCCTGGTCCGAGTGTCGTCCGGATTGGGGACTCACTGTGTGGCCTCCAGTCAGAGCAACACCAGCATCAGTTCCAGCTTGGATTTCAGTCCAGCGTGGTCGACCCCGTCGTCATCGTCGTCGTCGCCGCAGGAGCAACAACAGCTCGTCGCCTCCGCGGAGTTGTACTTTCTGTAAGTGGTATTTGCTCCCAATATCCATAGATCCCAAACACCTTTTCCGGTCTCCTGTTTTGTAGTTTGTAAAGTATTAACTATGTTGGTGTGGCGCATGACTTATTTTTGGTGGTGTTTTTGTACCGTAATCTTATCGTGGCACTATCACCTAGAACTGGGCTTGATTCAGTGCCAGATAGAGATTCAAGTTTATGTCCGTTCAATGCTCGCTTTATTGGCTTGGAACGTTAATTGAACGAGTGAGTAAGTTTCCTCTTCTCTGCTCATGATGCAACATTCCATATTGACGTCAATTGAGTGAACTGAGGATAGAATGCTGCAATAGCCCTAAGCGATTGCAACAGCCACTTAGAGGTTACTTCAATTGGTTCTCACGAATCGAAAAACACGAATCGGGGCGAGGGTGATCCGAATTCAAGTAGTGGGGACCAAAGTATAATAACTTTAAGTTAATTATATCGATTAGAACTGTATTATTATTATCAATTCCTAGTTTGGCTCTGTGTACTCTACATCTGTTTGGAACTAACCCACACTAATCACCAATCGTTTTACATCGCATCCTTAACACAATTCAAGGTGTTCAGCTTCATAATCGCAAATAATCAACTCAGTCATTTTATCCGTTGATCTTTTCTCAATCATCAAGGTGTTGGCGTTGGCCAGGCATTCCAGGTGTTCATGTTAAGCACATATTACGCCTCTCTGGTGGCCATATTCTGTCGATACTTTGTCGACTCATTTCACAACCCGTTGCCATGGGCGACGTGCCGCGTGGAATGGGGCGAGAACTGTATTGATTCAGCGCCAGGCGACAGCAAAATCAATTGGAATCGTGGACTAAATTCTCAAGCTGATAATGACTCAGATCGCATAACATCCAGTTCGGAACTGTACTATGTGTAAGTGCTGTGAGGCTTGCCTGATGTAATCTTTAATGATCAGTTTGCTTCGATCTCCTAGTTGCTTAATTCCTTTCTAAGAGCATGCGGTGTTGGCTGTAGTTTCTTCTCTTTAAGCTTATCTTGATGGTTTTTCTTTTTCTGATAAACATTTGACTTTATCTTCTCAGCAAAGAGGTTCTTCGCGAAAAGGATCAAATTGCTGATGGCATTGGGCTGCCCAACTGGGAACTTGTGATTGGTCTGTTCGTCTCTTGGACGTGTGTCTTCCTCATTATTCGCCGTGGCGTCAAGAGCTCCGGCAAGGCATCTTACTTCCTTGCCTTATTTCCTTATGTCATAATGGGCGTTCTTCTCGTTCGAGCTGTTACTTTGCCTGGCTCCCTCGATGGGATTTACTATTTCATCAAGCCGAATTGGGAAAAGATTTTGGACCCCAAAGTATGGTATGCCGCTGTCACGCAATGCTTCTACTCTCTGTCCGTCTGTTTCGGCAACATCATAATGTACTCCTCGTTCAACAAATTTGGCCACAATGTTCATCGAGACGCAACAATTGTGACAGCTTTGGATACGGCCACTTCCCTCCTTGCGGGTTTCACCATCTTTGGAATCTTGGGTCATTTAGCCCATGAGATCGGTACCGAAGACATTGGCAAAGTGGTGAAGGGCGGGGCTGGACTGGCCTTCATATCGTATCCTGATGCCATCGCAAAATTCAAGCAGCTGCCGCAAATCTTCTCCGTCCTCTTCTTCCTTATGCTCTTCGTACTGGGTATCGGCTCCAACATAGCTATGACCTCATGTACGGTGACCGCTATTCGTGATCGTTTCCCCAACTTTAAGCAATGGCAATGCTCTTTTGCTCATTGCCGTCGTTAGTTTTCTCATTGGTCTGATGTACATCACGCCGGTAAGCTGCAGCTTTATTTTCATTTAGTCGGCAATTAAACTAACTTATTTTTGTTTAGGGTGGTCAATATATGCTTACGCTTGTCGACTTCTTTGGAGCCTCGATGATTGCCTTAGTTCTGGGGATTGCTGAGCTGTACACTATTGGCTGGATCTATGGCACAGATCGACTTTGCAAAGACATTGAGTTCATGCTGGGTCGCAAGGTGGGACTCTACTGGCGACTTTGCTGGGGCGTCTTCACCCCGCTCATCATGACCGTAATCCTGATATATTTCTACGCCACCTACGAGCCACTCACCTATAACAATCAATACTATCCCGCCTGGGCTTATGGTAAGTCTATAAAGAAGTCCAACTTTCTGTAAAACGCATTGAATTTTTTTCGTTCTTTTAGGGGTTGGTTGGTGTATAACAGCCTTTGGAATTGTACAGTTGCCCATTTGGATGATTGTGGCCATCATTAGAGAGCCGGGCAGTACTCTGGGCGAAAAGGTGCGAGGTGCCTTCCGACCCAAAAAGAATTGGGGACCCATGGATCCACTGCTTAGAGAACAGTACAACAAGGAAATTCAGCACGAGCTGGTACCCAAACGAGCAAGGGATTTTGGGCCAGTATCAGGCAGAATATCTTTGGTTAGGTTAAATATAGATCTCCGAGCTCCCAAGTGGTGAAAAGAATTTGATATATGTATATGTGCAAACATGAATTTATTAACTGTGCCAATTAAATATTTTTGAAAAACAATTTTCATCATTTGTCATTCAAAGAAATATAATTTTTATTTTTATAATTTATAGCCTGTTTCCACATCACCAAAAGTTTGGGTATTCCCCATGTATTTCAATATATTTGAAATGTCACATTTGCCCCGTGTAAAATCTCATACAAATAAGAAAAATAACCAACATACATATAGTATTATATTCTCACATTCGTGAGAAATGTGTAAATTTGGCTAACATTTTTCCGTATATTTTTGAAGTTACGTGGTGTTTATCAAGTTGAAATCAAACCATAATACAAAATGAGTTCAAAGTTGGCAAATTGCACCATTGATTTTGATATGTCTATCATTCTTATTACATTTTTAATGGCTCGCTTTTTTATAATTTAGTTATTGAAGTTTGGTTTCATTCATTTTCAATTTTCGTCTGAGCGGCCTCACTTAAAATTTACGATCAATTATGAAAATATTTAGTGGTTGTAAAAAAAGGTTATTAGTTTTACTAATACTTTCACTTTTTAACTTTTCAACAATTTATACTAATCCTATTTTTTATTAACACGTAATCTTAACATACCTGCTATTATTGCTGGCATTTGAAGAATAGTTTTGGATTCTCCGACTTTGACTCCCGAAGTTTTTAAACTGAATTAGATTTCACTGTGTTCCGAAATACAATTTTTCGTGTAATACAAGATTTCAACTAGACAAAGAGCCAAATGTGTAATCATTAATATTTTATCTCTCACCTCTAACAAATTTGTTTCAATGCGGACCTCAAGATGATCTAATCCCAAATTGACCATACCGTGGCAAATTCGGCAAATCTCGCAAAAAAAAAAAAAATTCAAACAGAAATGTTGTGTACTTTATCTCACTAACGGCGGCATCAACTCAAACAAAGACCTAAAGTCCAAATGAAAGACGGGTCGCTGGCATCTTCGAGATAATTGCTTTGATAAGGACGCGACGGACCCAGGACCCCAGTTCGTTGGTTTTTTTCTTGTTCTCGGTATAAATGTCGCCAAATATTTACATGTCGCGGCAATGAAAAAGACCCAACAGTTGGTTTTTATTTTTCTTTTTTGTGGCTCCCTCTATGCCCGCATTTGGCCTGCGGCTTGACTTTTTCCGGCTGTCCGGCTTCCTGACTTGGAACTGCGAACTGGGCCGAGTCCGGATGGTTGGCGCATTGCTGAAAACCGCATAAAGTCATTGTCACAGCAAATGGATTAATTTTCGCGGCACGTTGTCATTTTGCTGTTTCACTCACACACACACACACACACGAGCGCTCTCACTCGCTCTTTATGAAGAAATTAAAAAGCACGGCCTGTGGTCACGGGTGGCTGGCTCATTGGGGGCGTGGCTCCAGCGTTTACCGCAACAATAATTACGTTTTGGGCGGGCTTGGCTGCTGCGCGGAAGTGTATAATGTTGCTAAGTAGTTGCGGTTATTCGTCGTTGTTGTTTTTGTTGTTTTTGTTGTTTTGTTGTTGGTTCTGTTGTTGTTTTGTTTATGCTCTTCTTGTGCAACATTATTTTTGCTTTTGTCTCTTTGTTGTGTTCTCTTGTTCTGTAATTATCCTGAAAGGCAACAGGAGGTTTATTTTATATCATAAATGAAATATAATTAAGTTTGGTTTCTTCTTTTCGTGCGAAAGAAACACAATAGGAAAAGCCCGGAAAGGATTTACACTTTTTCTTATTCTGTAGATTCCCACAAAGCATATTTTCGACATTTGGTTTGCGGAAGTCAAGTAAAATGAAATGTCCATTTCTTGTGATCCGCTTCAATATTTATTGATGGTCACTACATTTGAATTCCATAGTGATGTATATCAATCGAAATTCGGTTAATATCATTTGTTATAAGAATAATTTGAATTTGATGTAGAAAATAATATGTCCTTGTCGTAGAAATTCGAACTCAATCAAAAATGAAAGTTACAATTTAATTCAGATAATAAATTCGTATATCAAGGGTATTTAACAGGCAGGTATACTTCATTGAATTATTCTCATTTGGTTATTTTTTCATGTTTCCATAAATAAATGTAGTTCAATAATTTATAAGCTTGTAAACGGATCTTAACCAAATGGTATGTAATTATTTATGAATATTACCAAAATCTAATACAAATTATGTTGACATAAAATAATAATACTCGTCTATGAGAAATTGGTGAAAAAAATGATGGAGGAATGTTAAAACCCTAATTTTTATACCTATTGTACAGACGTGTACGGTAACTTTGTGTTAACGGAATGTGTAATTACGATCGGCTAATAACTTGCAATATATTATATATATAAATTCTTAAATGAAGATCTAAACATTTTAAATTTTAAAATAAATTTGCTCCAAAGAAGTAGAAGAAGAAATAGCATTCAGCTATTGTGAAACAAAGATGAAGAAGATGTATTTGTTGTATGTGAATTAAAGCTGAGCCCTGTCAGAATTTAATTTGTTATTCCAAGTCACAGCTGATTATTTTAAATAGGTTCGACGCTTTCCAAAACATCACTATTTCTTATAATCTCTGAGATCTAGATGATACTGACGGACGCACAGGCGGACATGGCTAGATCGTCTCGACTGTTGACTCTAATCAAGAATATATATACTTTATAGGTTCAGAGATACCTCCTTCTACCTGTGACATACATTTTTAGTGAAAAACGAATTGTGGTATTCACTATGCCCATATTAATAATTCATGCCTTAAGAAATATGAAAAATTTGTTTAATTTAAAAACAATGATGTACGTTTGAAATCCAAGTTTTAATTAGTTAGCTTATTTTATGGAGCCAAGATGTAATTCGATCTTTTTTGATTATTGTCTTGTCTTTCATTGCAGGTACGAGTATTTTGTAAATTTTCTTCTCTGCAAGGCTTTGAAAAAATCTTGAGTAAATATTATAACTTTCAGTGACATATTGCGTGATTTACAATTATTTCTGGAAACAAGGTAAGTGGTTAAAGTTTTACTAAATTGAAGTTCTTTTCTTTAAAAACCAAGTATATAAAAAATATAATTTAATAAATTTTGACTTTACTACGTTTGCTACACAAATCGGGTTAAATTTGTCTAGTCCGCTGAAGGAGCGTCTGAAAGTTCCGTCAAAATAGACACAATGGCATAAGAGTAGTCGTAGATTTCTACGGGTACTCGAAGGGTATGAGTACAGTCATGCAGGCATGGCCAATCTAAATAAAATTCTATTTAACTAAAAGCTAAAAAGCGCTTCGGCACAAAGAATGCGCAATGTTTTCCATCTCACACTGTTTATCTATTACTATCTCTCTCTGACTCTTTCGTTCTTTTGACTACACATTTTTTTCATCCATTCAAACACCCGCGCAGGCATTTGTCTCGCAATAGCAGCGCGAACAAAAAATTAAATAAACACGTTAGAAAGTTGATCGTCTGCAGATACCTCGTAAAAAAGTCAAGTCTCCCGGCAGTATCAAAATCTGAGATTTGTATGCTTCCCTTGGAGGGAGAGGAACATCGCTCCATTCGGAGAGCTGTCTCCTCACCATTGTCCTATTATACCCTTCTTACACATCGCTATTGGAACAGGATATAAAAAGATTGCAGCTAAAAGCAAAACCAGCATGGAATGAAAGGCAGCATTTTAGGGGCTTGCAAGAAAAGTTGCGCGCTCATGCGAACAGCCGCAAATGTGTGCGGAGTGCGGGTGGCGTTGGTGGATGATGGAGACGCTAGATGGGGTTTTTTGTGTGTCTGTTGGCGTGTGTGTGTTTTAGACTCTAGTTTCTCCAATGCTTTCTCGCCTTTCTTTTTTAGCTAACTGTGTTTTAGTGTGTGCAAGGCACTCTCGCATCCACCCGCTCTTCTTCTCTTCTCCACTGTGCTCTGTTCCCTTCTTTGGTTTTTGGAAATGTGAAAATTTCTATGTAATTTAGCGGGGGGTGCGTTACGAACATTTTGCCGAATGCCAGGTGCTTAGTCGAACTGACAGGTGGCGCTTCTATGCACGTACGTATCGTCTTCCCATGTGCGTATGCGTACATGCATTTGTGTACGTGAGTATGTGTGTGTGAGCGAGTTTGACTGCGATTGCGAACTTACGTGTGTGTTTGCATTGCGGCTGGCAGATGGCGCTCGTGTGCTTGGAAATTGTGGCAAAAAATAGAGTAATTGAATTTTTATAGTGTCGGCATAGCAAACTCTATTGTTGTTGCAACCAAAATTCAACATTTTACATGTTTTATCAAACAAAATCTACTGACGAAACCCATATAAACGGCTATTAATGTTTTGAGCCATATTAGCATATTATGACTATCAAAATAATTGTTACAATACATTTCAATCAAACCTACGAATTTTATCAGAATGGGTTTTGAAATCATATAATTTAATAATTTTTTCTCACGATTTATACTTGTTAGAATGCTTTAATATATTTAGTAAATTATCTTATGCAATGTTATTTATTTAAGTATATTAATTTAAAAGTTATTATGTTTGAGTTAGCCAACACTCCATTATTATATTATAGAAATTTGTCATATTATTTAAATTGTTGTTTTGAAGGCGTTTACATACTAAGGGCACATGAATATGTTGCCATTATAGTTAGGAGTGAAACGTTAACATAATGTTAAAGGCGTTAACAGTCGAACTATGATGCTGTAACATAATATTGTGAAATTGCAAACGAAAAATCAGTTGGCTAAGCTTACAAAATCTAGCATTTTAAAAAAGATTTAAAGATTTGTAGATTAATAGTATATAGTGTGTTAAAACATATTATATTTGAATTAATTATTTATAATAACATACAGATTCAAGATTTATAGTTCAACGCAGTCTTTCTCTTGAGCGGTGTCTTCTATTGCATGGATTAGAGCTTCTCAACTGCGCTCACTCTATATACAAGTAGTTTCAGCTGTTAATTTTTATCAAGATTGTATATATAGGCAAGTTTTGTGTATTTAGCAATATAAGACATTTTACAAATCTCTTCGCAGCATTATTTAAACGTCATTTTTATTCTTGGCTTTTTGGTCTCATTAACAGCCAGCTGTCGCTAATTAGCTGCTCATCAAAGGCACATCAAAACTCTTCGATGCGTAACTTTTAATTCAGCCAAGTAGGTCGTTAGGTAAATTTGAACCTTACCTTACCAGGTACCCGTTAAATTTCACACTCAACGTGCGGAAAACAATCAAAAAGGGGATGTCAACAAATTCCGCAAAAAGGGTTTTAAATTTACTATGGACTACCAATGAAAATAAATTTGGTGATTATTACGAATTAGAAGTTTTTCCAAATCAGTACGTTCTTAATTGAAGCCGGATAAGTTCATGTGAATGACTGAGTTTTTAAATAACTTTTAAATTTGTATCTTTTAAGATTATCTAAATTCTATAAAAACAAATATCTTCTTTCTTTTTTTATAAGCGTGATAACATGTAAAAATTGAAAATATTCAAGATTGATAACCAATACATTTAAACTATTAACACTAAAAAACTAAAATTATTTCTTGAACAACTTCATTGTTAAAGTTGTGCTGTCAGCAAATGAATTCAACATTCAGAAAGACTCATCTTCGACCCCATAAAATAATTATATATTCTTGATCAGCGTCAACAGCCGAAACGATGTAGCCATGGTCGTCTGTTAGTCCCTATGAGACTATAATAAGATATAAGATATAATTTATATATATTTTTCATTGTTCGACACACTTGAAATGTTTGCATGCAAATCAAGTTTGCTTCAAATTTGTGCCACG
Source organism: Drosophila sulfurigaster albostrigata (assembly GCF_023558435.1). Classification (NCBI taxonomy): domain Eukaryota; kingdom Metazoa; phylum Arthropoda; class Insecta; order Diptera; family Drosophilidae; genus Drosophila; species Drosophila sulfurigaster. Next base: position 27,085 of record NW_026909681.1, on the reverse strand, counting down.
GCTACTTCCGTTCCCGCAAATCCAAAAATATTGTTATTTAAGTTCGATTTTCATGATTTAAGGTGCATGCAATAACTATATTGTAGTATATTTTATACTCTATGGTATATTTCCATTGCAGTAATACATCGGTATACCAAATACAGCCGTAGGTAAATTTTAGTATTTTCTTGAATATTTTTAGTATATGGTTTTATTGAAAATGGGTACCGGGTATCTCACAGTCGAGACTCCGAATGTTTCTTATTTTCAAAACAATTTTATGTCGATTTAAAATATTCCGAAATTTTTCAAAAGTCACTTTTAGGACCATTAAAAAATGTGATCCAAATTAAACAAGGTGTTTAAAGTTGATAAGATATGTTTGTTCTTTTGAATTATATATATAGTGTATTATTATTTAGTTCACAACAATATTACTATATTAGATAACTTTTTATATTAAAGTGATATCTGAATACTTATTGTAATTGGAATATTTTGAGTAGTCTTTACCAAAATATTCGATACCAATTACTAGTGCAAAGAGTTTAATGTTGCTGCCTTCAAACAAATGGAATAATAAACATGAAAATTATTCAAGAGACAAGAGAGTATTTTCAACAGCAAAGGATAAAGAGTAGTGTCGGCAACCGTGGCTGATGAATTTGATTGCTCATTGCCATCGACGTTTTTTGGCTAGCAAAGTGAAAAAGCAAGCGACCGACACTTGTCAGCTGTGACCCGGGGTAGAGCAAGGCTGACGGGAGGTTGCCACAGCGTTTGTGGTCCACCGCAAGCGGATATACATACATATACATATACATACATACAACCCATAAAATCCACCCACTTGCCTATATTTTGCAATATGTTCTGTGCTGGTGTGTGTGTGTGTGTGTGTGTAAATTGTGATACAAATTTATAAATAGGCTGTGGTTGTTGCTTAAATTTAGCAACGAATGGTTTAGAATAATTTGTATTGTAAAACGCAAAACCACTGAAAATTTTGGCAGTGGTTGGCATCGATGGCAGTTGTTAATTGTCAATGGGGAAGATAGAGAAAAGCAGGCGTACATTACCCAAGAATTGACATTCCAAAAATGCGATATTTAACAGAACGAATGAATATTATTTTTAGTAAAACACTATAAATTTCAGTAATGTATCATAAACATTACTTTATCAGTAGTTAAATGAAAGCAATTGTAAAATATTGCTCTATTCAACTTGTTGTTGGAATCTGCTGTTGCTGTGATATATCTTGTAGGACTTTCTCAGTCTCACTCATTCTATACTCCTTTCACCGTCTTTCTAAATTTAGGTGCAGCTATAGAAAAACAGCAATCGCAAAAACACAATTTTAACTAAAAGTACAATTATGTCGAAAAAGGTATCCACGCCTCACCAATCGAGGGCACTTCGAACGAACTTTGCCAAATGCTCCCATCCCGAATGCGAAAACTAAAACAACCCAATGAGGTGACCACAGTGAAAAACAGCATCCGCAACAAATAACAAAGCTATGTACTCGCAATATCGGTAAAACAGGCAACATCTGTTTGAACAAATAACGAAAACAAGAATTCGGATTCACATTTGAATTTGAATGTGCATTCGCGTTGGGAATGTGAATGTTGCCACCACAGCAAACCAATTTCCTTTAGGGCAATACTCTGAGTATCGCCATTTCGATTTGCAGGACCTGAATCTGTGTTTTGGCTGGAATATCATTGGAGTATCTTCCTCGCTTAAAGATACATATTTCCTGCGTGAATAAATTTGGAAAAATTATAATAATAATAATAATTATTCAATCGGTATTTTATATTAAATATGGTAAATAAATTTCACTTTATAAGTTATTTTGAAATAACAAAATATAACATTCTACAAAGTAATGTTTATTTAAAATAATGACAAATACACAAAAAAAAAAATAATTCATTCCGCCTCTAAACGTATTTATTATTAATATTTACTAACATATTAAGTTCATCGAAGTTAACATGACAATAATTTAATCTTTATAATTTTGGTATTGATTTCAACTGAATTTACTAACATGTTTCTTTTTAATTATAATTTACTTTTTAAGTTTAAAATGACTCAATATTATGTATGTTTCTTGATTAATCATAAAGAACAAAACAATTATAAAATTATATTTTAGTATTCATATAATTATGAGTTTTGCAACGTGTTTTTGCGGTATCTCAACCAATGTTTTTTGACCTAATTAAAGTTTTCAAAGTAATGGCAGCTTCCAGCTTCAAAGAAACTTTTTGTTTGGAGCTGATGCTGATGGTAAGGTAAAAACTCATTTGCAAAATAATAACAAATACTACACCAGATCAATAAAAAAGCCTATGACAGTAATTGCATTTTGAAACAGACAATTGCATCACTCATATTCATAATATTTGTTGACGTCATTCTCGTTCTATGAGCCTCCAGCCTCTCATTTTCGTGCCCTTACCGATTCGCTGTAACTCTTCGTGGTTGCTGTTTTACATTTCCGGTAATAAATACACATCTGAAAAACAAGCAGGAGCGCAAAGCTGTTGTCTGAATTGGAGGATACTCGGCTACAATAGCGGCCTTTTGGAACCTATCCCAACGTCTTTTGCCACCTCTCTAGGCATTCTTGCCGTCCTGCCGTCCGCACGGTTCGCGTTTCGGCGTTGCTGTGGTACCGGGAACGCAGCTGCCTATAGGTATCAGCTCGCTCTCTGGCCATTTCCACAAACGGAGGTACACCAGCAATGACGAACGCAGCGTCCTCAGAGATTGTGCGGAATCCGCTAATGATGCGGATGGCACTCTTCCTGAACGCTGCCTCCAGCCCTGGCAGTAACTCCTGGTGTGCTCAGTGCTCGAACCCATACTGGTGCGCGAACAGTGCGATGGATCGCATGGCACCCGCGATCAGCGATCGTCGCAATTGTTTTGGGCCTCAATATTCGCCATGAGCCTCGAAAGTAGCCGGTTCATGCCTGCAGCTTTATTGCTCGTCGCTTCCAGGTGCTCTCGAAAGCTGAGCCTTGTATCGATCCATACTCCCAGATACTTAATCGCTCTTTTGGACGAAATAGTTGTGCAACCAACCGAAATTTTCGCTACTTCTACACGTTTCCTGCTGCTTATCAGCACGGCTTCCGTTTTATGCGGCAAGTGCCAGCCCAACTGAGACAAGCCACTGCTGGATGGTCGCAATTGCTTGGTTGCACACACTCTCGGCCTGCAACAGCTCCTTCCTCACGACAAGGACAGCGATGTCGTCTGCGAAGCCAACCATGTGCGTGCCCGGTGGGAGGGTTAGTCTCAGGATGCCATCATACATGGCATTCCACAGAAGAGGCCCAAGACCGACCCTTGGGAACACCTGCCGTCACGACGTACTCCTCTGTACCAGCGCTTGTCTCGTACAATAGCCGCCTGCAGGATAGGTAGCTACGCACGATTTCCAGAAGATAACTCGGCACTTGGAACACTGCCAGAGCCGAGAATGCAGTCCCAACGAGCCGAGTTAAAGGCATTCTTGATGTCCAGCGTGACCATTAAGCAGTACTCCTTGGCTCCACCTTTCCATCTGCTGCCCGCTATGGCGAGGCGATCTCCACAACTCTAGTCGCTGCGTCGACTGTCGATCTGTACGCGAAAACCAAATTGATTTGGCGATAGGTCACCTCCTGCGGCAATAGCGCGCTCCAGCCGGGTGCATATGATTTTCTCAACATTTTTCCCGCATTGTCAATGAGGCAGATTGGCCGATATGCAGCAGGTTCGCCCGGATTCTTGCCTGGTTTAGGGAGCAGAACCAGTCTCTGCGATTTCCAGATATTTGGAAGACAGCCTCCTGTAGACACCTGTTGAACATGTCAACGAAGATTTCCGGCCTCAGAGCGCAGGCGAGCCGAAGAGCTCTCAGTGGAATGCCATCCGGCCCAGGCGCCTTTCCCAGCTTCGTAGCTTCCAGATAGTACTTATCTCTGCACTGGTAACTAACCACAATTGCCGGATGTGGCGACATCACGATTTCGCACCGTCTCACCAGCTGTAGTCGGAAACAAGTCACGGACAATGCAGTGCATCACATCATCCGGTGGCATAGACGCTTTGTGTGCCGAGATCTTTTTAGTGACCAGTTGATACGCCTTCCCCCATGGGTCGCTCTCCAAAGTCTCACAAAGCTCGATGAAGCATTTGCGTTTGCTCGCCTTGATGGCATGTTTCAGAGCTTTCCGCCTCTCTTTGAATTCGCGCTGCCACGATGTGTAGGACGGTCTGCCTCGCGATCGCTGGTAGCATCTTCTCACGCGGTTGCATTCCCGCCTGGCGGTGGCGATTTCCTCATTCCACCAGTACACTGGCAGATGGTGATGGGTGGAAGATCTTCTGGGGGGCATCGTGTCTTTGCATGCTTGCGCTAACGCATGCAATGCTATCGTAGCCATCTGCTCGGCGCTTCCTGCCGCTTCCATGCACTGGATGCGAGCGCTGAAGCGCAGCACATCCATCTTATCCGCGTTGAAGCTAACCCATCTTGATGGGTCACTTGTAGCTGCGCCGCCCGCCAACTTCGCACAGAATGGCACGGTGGTCGCTAGCTGTGTAGGCGTCGCTCAAGCGCCAACGTGCCGAAGGCGACAACGCGCTGCACACGTAAGTCAGGTCGACTATGGACCCCACGCCAGCTCTGCAAAAAGTCTGCTGCGTGCCCTCGTTCAAAAGGATGAGATCCAGCATTTGAAACGTCTCCGTCACAATCGAGCCTCTCGCATTTGTGCAGGGACTGCCCCATTCCATTGCCCATGCGTTGAAGTCGCCGCCGACAATTAATGGGGAGCGGCCTATAGCATCTGCTGCGAGTTCATCCAGAGTGCGCCCGTATTCCTCCAGAGACAGACTGGGGGCCAGATACACGCTGTAGACCCATGTACCGCCAATTTTTGCTCGCACAAATCCACGTGCAGCATGCTCGTCCGAACTGCAACGGTGATTTGCCGCACACCCAGATTGCTGCCTTGCCCGTAGTATCCGCTGCCCAGACTGAGCCTGTTACCGCTCTGTACGGTTCACTTATGATAGCTACATCAGCGCTATCGTCTCGCACTGCTTGCTGAAGAAGATCGCGCAGCTGCGGTGATTTAGGTTGAGCTGGACTACTTGCATGAGTGTGCTTTCGTTGCGCTCTTTGCTACCAATGGGCAATTGCGACTACCAGCCTGGTGGTTTAGCTGTTTGCTTCGTTTGCGCTGCAAATGTAGCAATTCGCTGCGTTGGTGCACGATGCCACTTTGTGACCAGGTACTCCACATCTTAGACAGCAGTTACTCCTATCTATGAGATTTTTGCATCTGCTGGCTATGTGCCCGATCTCAAGGCATTTGAAGCACCTCGTCCTCTGCTCTTGCTCCACAATTCTGCAGCGAGACCACCCGGAGTTTGCCCAACTCAAGGATTTTTGGAGCCCATAGTGGTGGCACCTGAAGAATAGCTACCTGCGTGCCTGCGTATGCCGCTCTCAGGCTCTTCAGCTGGCACGCACGTCGATAGGAACGCCCGCTTGCGCATGCACTGCTGCCAACACTTCCTCCGCGTGAGTTCGTCCAAGTCACGAATAGCAATTGTGGTCCGCTGGGTTATGCTGCGCACACTCTGCGCAATCCTAGCACGTTCTCGATTGCGTCCTTCAGTTTGGAAGTACTGTCCAGCCCAGAGCCGCCGAGCTCCAACAGAAGATCTCCCTTGGCAGTTCTTCGCGCTGTGATCACGCTATCAGACATTTTGCAGCTTCCCATCCTGCCGTCTGGTAACCATTGAGAGCACGTCACTATAATCATCTCCTTTTGCACTGACCACCAGTGCGTCAGGGCGTGGCGGTAGTGGTCCTCTTCCTCCCCGTGCTTTTCGCCTCCACAGTAGTCCACTCGGCGTGAGTTACTGCTGTTTTATTTCGCTTAGGTGGAGTTTTCCTCGGCTCCGCCTCGGTATCCCTCTGTCTCTTGGGCGTTGCCGGCTTGATGCCGGTTGCCGCTGACACGACTGCTCTTGGGGCCGCTTTATCCGCTCCTTCAGTGGCTGTGCGTGGTATGTGACGACGCGCGCTTGCCTCTTTACACAGCTCTGTTGCGGCTCGGTGCAATTTCTGCATTCTTGCCAGCTTGCTCCTCATCTTTTCATTGATGTGCCTCTGTGAAGCAAACTGCTCGGAAAGGCCGTCCAGCTCCGTGCCCAAGCGCAACAAGTCTTTAAGCGACCTCTTCCCACTGGTTGGGTCAGCAACAGGCACAGTGCGTGTGGCCGCCATATCGGGATCCGGCAACACAGCGACCGCCGACGAGCTTGCTGATTCCTCGCTCCTGCTCCTATTGTCGCCCGTTTGATTATGGCATGCATTTTCATCTATGCTGCACACGGGAACTTAGGCCTGTTAGCTGCTGCTGGTGGTGGTGGTGGTGGTGGTGGTGTGCGCTGCATCGCCGACCCACTCTTTTTCGGCCAGGCCACTTAATAAATTAAGTGTTGGACTTTTTCCGATCTTGGTGGATTCGAACCGTGGATCGCTGAATAGTCCGCGCCTCTATGCACTGCGCCACTGCAGCTGCACTCTTTCAGCGGAGCTTAATGCGAATATTAATTAGCCTCCTGGTATGCAGCTATTTTGCACTTGTTGTTGCGCTGTGCTTTTTAAGCTTTGCGCTGTGCTTCCGATTGACCGACTGGCAACGCCAGAGCGCCCAGTCTGGCTGAGCAGGATGGTAGTGGCCCTCGTCGTCAGCTGATCGTAGGGTGCAATTGCTATTGTTTACCAGTAGTTGTCGTCAATTGCACTGGAACCAACAACAATTTCCCTCGCAGCGTCAACTCTACCAATGCGTCTCTTGGTGACGCGGCTGCCTACGACGTCCAGCAGCAGATGCCCCGACCGTGAGTACCCAAGGGTTGAACACTGCTCGAGCTAACTCGTAGACACTTTTTTAGGTTTTCTGACTTAATTTGGCGATTTCCCGAGCGATCGAAGGAGCGTCTCAAAACCTGACTGGCTTGCGGAAAGTCAGCTGTGTGTGTGTGTGTGTGTGTGTGTGTGTGTGTGTGTGTGTGTGTGTGTGTGTGTGTGTGTGTGTGTGTGTGTGTGTGTGTGTGTGTGTGTGTGTGTGTGTGTGTGTGTGTGTGTGTGTGTGTGTGTGTGTGTGTGTGTGTGTGTGTGTGTGTGTGTGTGTGTGTGTGTATGTGTGTGTGTGTGTGTGTGTGTGGTGTGTGTGTGTGTGTGTGTGTGTGTGTGTGTGTGTGTGTGTGTGTTGGTGCGTGTGTGTGGTGTGTGTGTTGTGTTTTGTTTGTGTGTGCTGTACTATTACTGTGTTTTAATGTGCTGGTGTGATATTACAATGCCGAATAGCGATTATGATGGGTGGAGCATCACGGTGGTGAGCAATTAACTCACCTGACATCGGCCAGTTCGACTCTCAGGTATTTAGCAGCATAACGTGGGTTGCACGGTTGCCCACTTGAGGGATGCGAGGTTTCCACCGCAATCGATACGCCAAGTGCCGCCAAGTCATTTAGTGATCCGTATATCTTGCAGGCAGACATGGTATGCCAGCATCCTCCAGTGTTCCACACTCCAGAGCAGTTGCCAGAAGCTTCATGACCAAAGCGGTGCAGATGGCTTCTGGCATCCATGGCCGCTTAGCACCTGGAGTCAAGTGGAAGTTGACTTGGCCGTGCTTCCTGCCGGTCCATTCCCCGATGTTCGGGATGAGCCGATGCGTCCAGCGGCCTTTGGACCTATCCCAACGTCGCCTCACTAGGCATTCTTGCCGTCCTGCCGTCCGCACGGTTCGCGTTTCGGCGTTGCTGTGGTACCGGGAACGCAGCTGCCTATAGGTATCAGCTCGCTCTCTGCGCCATTCCACAAACGGAGGTACACCAGCAATGACGAACGCAGCGTCCTCAGAGATTGTGCGGAATCCGCTAATGATGCGGATGGCACTCTTCCTGAACGCTGCCTCCAGCCCTTGGCAGTAACTCCTAGTGTCCAGTGCTCGAACCCATACTGCCGCGAACAGTGCGATGGATCGCATGGCACCCGCGATCAGCGATCGTCGCAATTGTTTTGGGCCTCAATATTCGCCATGAGCCTCGAAAGTAGCCGGTTCATGCCTGCAGCTTTATTGCTCGTCGCTTCCAGGTGCTCTCGAAAGCTGAGCCTTGTATCGATCCATATACCCAGATACTTAATCGCTCTTTTGGACGAAATAGTTGTGCAACCAACCGAAATTTTCGCTACTTCTACACGTTTTCCTGCTGCTTATCAGCACGGCTTCCGTTTATGCGGCGCAGCCCAACTGAGACAAGCCACTGCTGGATGGTGCAAATTGCTTGGTTGCACACACTCTCGGCCTGCAACAGCTCCTTCCTCACGACAAGGACAGCGATGTCGTCTGCGCGAGCCAACCATGTGCGTGCCCGGTGGGGGAGGGTTAGTCTCAGGATGCCATCATACATGGCATTCCACAGAAGGGCCCAAGACCGACCCTTGTGGAACACCTGCCGTCACGACGTACTCCTCTGTACCAGCGCTTGTCTCGTATAATAGCCGCCTACAGGATAGGTAGCTACGCACGATTTCCAGAAGATAACTCGGCACTTGGAACACTGCCAGAGCCTTGAGAATGCAGTCCCAACGAGCCGAGTTAAAGGCATCTTGATGTCCAGCGTGACCATTAAGCGAAAGTACTTGGCTCCACCTTTCCATCTGCTGCCCGCTATGGCGTGTGGGCGATCTCCACTCTAGTCGCTGCGTCGACTGTCGATCTGGCCTTGCGAAACCAAATTGATTTGGCGATAGGTCACCTCCTGCGGCAATAGCGCGCTCAGCCGGGTGCATATGATTTTCTCCATTTTCCCGCATTGTCAATGAGGGGCAGATTGATAAAGTTCGCCCGGATTCTTGCCTGGTTTGGGGCAGAACCAGTCTCTGCGATTTCCAGATATTTGGAAAGACAGCCTCCTGTAGACACCTGTTGAACGTCAACGAAGATTTCCGGCCTCAGAGCGCAGGCGAGCCGAAGAGCTCTCAGTGGAATGCCATCCGGCCCAGGCGCCTTTCCCAGCTTCATGCTTCCAGCGATAGTACTTATCTCTGCACTGGTAACTAACTCAATTGCCGCACTATTATTGGATGTGGCGACATCACGATTTCGCACCGTCTCACCAGCTGTAGTCGGAAACAAGTCACGGACAATGCAGTGCATCACATCATCCGGTATAGACGCTTTGTGTGCCGAGATCTTTTTGGTGACCAGTTGATACGCCTTCCCCATGGGTCGCTCTCCAAAGTCTCACAAAGCTCGATGAAGCATTTGCGTTTGCTGCCTGATGGCATGTTTCAGAGCTTTCCGCCTCTTTGAATTCGCGCTGCCACGATGTGTAGGACGGTCTGCCTCGCGATCGCTGGTAGCATCTTCTCACGCGGTTGCATTCCCGCCTGGCGGTGGCGATTTCCTCATTCCACCAGTACACTGGCAGATGGTGATGGGTGGAAGATCTTCTGGGGCATCGTGTCTTTGCATGCTTGCGCTAACGCATGCAATGCTATCGTAACCATCTGCTCGGCGCTTCCTGCCGCTTCCATGCACTGGATGCGAGCGCTGAAGCGCAGCACATCCATCTTATCCGCGTTGAAGCTAACCCATCTTGATGGGTCACTTGTGTATTGCTGGGGCGCCGCCCGCCAACTTCGCACAGAATGGCACGGTGGTCGCTAGCTGTGTAGGCGTCGCTCAAGCGCCAACGTGCCGAAGGCGACAACGCGCTGCACACGTAAGTCAGGTCGACTATGGACCCCACGCCAGCTCTGCAAAAGTCTGCTGCGTGCCCTCGTTCAAAAGGATGAGATCCAGCATTTGAAACGTCTCCGTCACAATCCGAGCCTCTCGCATTTGTGCAGGGACTGCCCTTCCCATGCCCAAGTCGCCGCCGACAATTAATGGGGAGCGGCCTATAGCATCTGCTGCGAGTTCATCAGAGTGCGCCCGTATTCCTGTGTGTGTGTGTGTGTGTGTGTGTGTGTGTGTGTGTGTGTGTGTGTGTGTGTGTGTGTGTGTGTGTGTGTGTGTGTGTGTGTGTGTGTGTGTGTGTGTGTGTGTGTGTGTGTGTGTGTGTGTGTGTGTGTGTGTGTTTTGTGTGTGTGTGTGTGTTTTTTATTTCGACTTTGCTCTACTATTACTAATGTTAATATGATAACGAGATACATGATATAAATAAATTATGATGGGTAAAGGGCAGTGCGATCTCCTGTGGTACGGCCGTGAAGCATTGCTTCACAAGAGACATAGCGCCACCTATTCCATCGACTCTCTCCTGGCTCTCTCCATGCTTCTTTGGGTCTGCATCACAGTTGACACAAACTCACAAATCGCAACCCAGTTGTCCACTGATTGCAGCATAAGGGGACCAAGTTTCCCACCGCAATCGATACGCCCAGTGCCCTTTCCAAGTCGTTGCGTAGTGATCCATATAGCTTGCAGGCGAAGATAGTATGCTCAGCATCCTCCAGTGTTCCACTCGAGCAGTTGCCAGAAGCTTGCCTCACTCTCCCCACTCACTCAAGCAGCCACAACACCCACAACCCATTTAACAAGCGCCACTGCAGACCCTCAGCATGTTTTGTCTTTGGGCAACGTCGTAGATGTCGTCGGCGTTGTTGTTGCTTCCTTTTGCTGTTGTCGTCGACGTCGTCGTCGTCGTTCTCGTTGTTGTCTTCTAGTCACGTCTGCCGTTGACAAGCGTCTGTTGTGCTGCGCCCGAATGGCACCCATATTGAATGCTCCTTCATTCTGAACGGGCAGATGCACCTCGCTTGCTCTCACTCCTCTCCAAGTGAACTGCTCATATTACGTCCATCTCGCTCTCTTCGCTCGCTGCATGGCGCACAACACTATTGTCCTCTGCTAGGTAATATTTTTGTGTTGCACAATTTACTTCCCGGCCAGTAAAATCATACACACACGCACACTCACACACTCGTATATAAACACAGAAAGTCATGTGGAAGGAGGTGGGTTCGAAGCTCTGCTCAGAGTGTCTCAACAATTACCCATGGTGTTGGTGTTGCATCGGCTATTTAACCATTTTGCCTTGCCTCTCTCTCTCTCTCTCTTCGCAGCCCTGCCTTTGTCGTTGACCCTGCTTTGTTTTAACTATCAACAACAACTCTTCGACAGAAACTTTCGCACGTTTTTCCCAGTTGAGTGTGTCTCTCTTCTGGCTGCAATCTTGTCCTGCTCCGGATTATACTCTTTCCGATACTTGGCAAATTGGATGACAAACGGATTTAATGGCTCAAACTCTGACAGCTTACAGACTGATTTTTCGTTGTTAACAGCAGTTTCCTCGACTTTTTCTTTCGTTCTTAATATTTAAATGTATCTATTTGATATTAGCTATAGACTATAGTGAGAAATCAGCAACTCATTTTAATAAAAGCAAAATAGCGCGGAATTTCTTTAAAATTGAATATATTAATATATACAAAATGTTTGCAACCTCAAAGCTAACTTCTGTTTTTGATTACGTTACGCCAACGCGGCATTATTTCGCTTTTGCGCTTTATATATAAGCTGGGTATTACAATTTTGTCAGGCAATATAGCCATGTATGAAACACACTGGATCTCAAAGACTTACTAGATAAACCTATACTGTACTATATACGCAGATTAAGTTTGTTTCAAGTCTGCTACGCCCACTTGAGGCCTCGCAAATCGAAATATATCGAATAGGAAGTGTAAATTTGAAGCAAGCTTTTAAGTTCACTCAATAATAACTGGCTACGTATTTATGATACTTTAGAATTTGGATACGATCAGATAAAAATTGTATAAGTTATTTAAGAAATACTTTTGTATGAAAAAAAACACCCTCTGCAATAGAGTCTTGGTTGACAATCTGAATGTTTTGCACTCTATAGTAAATTTGAAGTGCATTACTATATAAATATATCAACTATAGCCTTCGATAATTTTTAGTATTTTTACTGTATATTAATTTGGTATATTTTAAGAATAATATCGCACTGATTTGCTCTTATTGAAAAGCGTATCGGGTATATCACAGTCGAGCACATTTGACTGTATCTTTCTTACTTGCTATATTATTTATAGAGAACTGACGTTTTAGTTTATATTTTTAGTCAGATGTATTCCTATAACATGAATATAACTTCCTTGTGCCTGTAAAAAACTGAGACAAGTACAAATGAAACATCCTCAACATGGTATCACATGCATTTTCAGATACTGCATAAAGTTTGGTTCAGTATTAAGTATTATGCAAGTTTATTTAGGAAACTAATTGTATACTTCTATTGACCTTACACTTGTCTTCTTAAAAATATCTTAGCGGAGTGTAAAGTGAAGTTTGAATTAAGAGCTTTTGTCAGTACAGAAGATGCTTGAGACATTGCTCTTAGCCAAAGTTTGTTATATAAAGTAAAAACCGAATTATATTTCTTGAGCAAGACAATCGATTATTAAACATGTTTGTTTTCACATACAAGGCGCGTTCCAAAGTAAAACAGGACTTTTAACAAAAGACAGAACAAATAGTTTTTTCGGCAAAATCAATTTATATTATTCAAAATAGTCTCCTTCTGCTTTAATACAGCTTTTTGCACGGTCCAAAAGCAAGTCGAACGAAGTGTTTTAGCTCGTTGCCCGGTATGGCCTCCAGTATGCCGGTGCAAGCCTTTTTGAATGGCGTTTGCATAACGCTTTCCTTTCATCGGCAAATGCATTTTTCCGAAAAGGTAGAAGTCGCACGGTGCAATATCAGGTGAATACGGGGAGTGGTTGATGGTTAAAATGTGATTTTTGGTCAAATAGTCGGTCCTTCGAATGTTTAATTCTGAGCAATTTTTGAACGTCAGTCAATTTGTGCGGAACAAACCGTGCACACACCCAAATGTTCGGTCAAAATGCGATAAATCGATATTTTGGAGATGTTCAATTCTATTTCCATTAATTTCAATGATGATTTCGGCTGATTTTTTATAAATTCACGCACAGTTTCGATGGAATTTTCTGTGATCACGGATTTTGGTTGGCCCACATGTTCATCGTCATTTATGTCCTCACGATCACTTTGAAAACGTTGAAACCACTCGTGCACTCTGCTACGGGATAGGCAACCATCGCCATAAACTTTTTTCATCAATTGAAACGTTTCGGTAAAAGTTTTAAAACAAAATTTAATGTTGGCTTTTTGTTCGAAGCTCATTTTCGCACCGATGACAAAAACATACTGACACTTAAAACGCAATAACTTCACTTCCAATAGATGAAATATCATGAAATTTTTACTGGAAGTCGATAAAGGATAGCAGATTCTAACGCACCAGTTGACATAAATATGACGCCACCAGAGGGCGCTAGATTCAAAAAGTCCTGTTTACTTTGGAACGCACCTTGTAGAAATGTTGAGCTGCGCTTCAAATTGTGAGTAAATCAGCATTATTTAGATAACAGCTTTATTTCTTTTTAGGTGGACTTTTCTCTGAGATGTAATTATTTGGAGTTTGCGTAAAATGTACGTATCCACTTTAATATACATATATACTAAAAATATTGAAACTGTATCAGACACTTGCTTGTTGGAAGATTAAAGCATAAATCTCTGCCTTTTAGCAACGTAAATTAAATCGAGCAGCGTCTCCACATCATCATTTCATCTGTGCCCCACTGAATTAAAGGGAAAAGAGAGACGCAATTGCTGATGAAACACGGCACAAAATTCAATTGTTTAGAGCATAACAATTTAATTTGACACGTACTTTTAATGTGGGGCTTGTCAGCTAATGCCAGGCTCGGCTCGGCTCGGCTCGGCTCGGCCAACATCAGCAGCAGCAATAGAACCGCCGTACAACAGGACGCAACATAGCCACGTAGCCACACGCAGAAACACACTCGAAAGCTCTCTCACACACACACGAAAACACAGAAACACACTCACACAGTCACTTGCAACCCGACAGAGACACACATGTGGCTAGCTGGCACTTTGGGGGCTGGTTTCTGGCGCATAAATTGAATTTAGATACAATTTCCTGTGGCTGCGTGACTGCCTTTTGGCTTCATCTCCTGCTCTTGTTCTCGTTGCTGCTGCTTCTCTTTCAGTTTCAGGCCCCATTAGAAACGCACTGCTCTGGCTCGCATTGATTCTGCATTTATGCAATTAAAAAAATCGGAATGCCATTGAAATTTTGCCAGCCGTTAAACCAACAATAAATAACCAATTTATATGGGGAACTGCATTTGTCGCACGTTTAATTCGCATATGGCTGGATTGGATGGCAATCACTCACTTGGAAGGCGGTGCGGTGGGTGGAAACCTGTTATTAATTATTTCTATCTGTCTGTGGATATGCAAGACTCGGAACTTAAATAATACATTTTGGAGGCAGAATTGTACAACTAAAGTATGAAATTGCACTTGAAGCTACGCACATAAATTTCAAATTTCAGTTCAACTTTTGATAATATTCCAAATTTTGAATTATTTATTTATTTAATAACAAACGAAATTTAAGTTAGAAAGCTAAACGCATATTGCATTAGTATTGATATATTTTAAATTGCTTATAAATATGTTATTCCCATAATGGATTACACATTTTCATTTTAATTGAAATAATTTCTCTTCAGGTCTAATACAAACTATTTGGGTTTTAATTTAATGTATATATTCTAGTAATTTGCCATTATGTGAATGTGTATCACTGTTGTATATAACGAACATTGAGTTAATAAATTCCGCGTTGAATGGTCGTCGAGAATGTGATGTCATTGTTCTCGTCATCGTATTTTTGTGTTATGAAAATTTTAACTGTGTTCCGAAAAACTGAATCCACTAATTGAACTCAAGCGCGTTCAAGAAAAAAACACGAGTTATTTTTAAAAGTATTCATACTCGAATTGTTCGGAGCATTGATTGGTACAAACTTCAACGCATTTAACTGAATTTCGATAAAGGAAAACTTCACTCATAAAAAAATGTTTTGTATAGCTGAAATAACTTTTGAATTGAAATCGTTTAAGGGGCAATTTAGTGCGAAGGGCTACGTTCAGTACAGAATTTGCATGAGATTGTGTTTAAAGTTAATTACTGACATAGTACAACATATCGACACCGGAAATGGGAGATTCAATTTATACATAATTATACATAGTAATGCACCATAAATCCGTGTTACGTAAGTATGTTAAAAGTGGTTCAGTATTTACTGTTGCTTATTTTCGCGCCAAGTTTAATTTAAGTTATATTTAAATTAAGTTTGAAGATGTCATTAATCGAGATCTTTCTCTTTTTTTACTACAATATTGATACCTCTGAAATATACGCTGCTGATAATGTTTTTGGGACAGACTTTTGACAGTCAGTTTAAGTCATTTATTAGTTTTTCGGGACTACCAAAACTGAGCAAACTAAAGAGAGCGCGCTCGGTCTCAGCTGTTTTCGCAGTGCAAAATTAATCACAGCGCTGTTATGGCAAGTCTTGGAATTTGCGCAACTGATGGCAATTATGACAAACGGCGCTGGCAGATGGCGCCACACATGTCATGCAAATTATGAAACTTTTGGTCACACACACACACACACACAGCAGAGATACAGACAGAGAGAGAAAAGCACACGCGGTCAAGCCGACGCACACACTCAACTAGTATGTAGGCGGTGCACTTGGCAGGGGACACGTCCCTTCCACCACTCAAAAGAAGCCAAACAAACAATTTGTAGGGCAAGTTTATGCCTCGCTGCTGCCATTTGCCGAGTAGCAGTTTCATTTTTCCAACTTGTCAAAATAAGTTTTATTGTTTATGATAAACAAACAATAAGAGATCGCATGTGCTGCACTATAGTGTGATAGTAGGGTGCTCTATGGAATGCCTTGTCCCGGTGCAAGGACTTGATGCTGGGCATTTGCTCGCACGCGCCAATAAATTTGCAACGTAAAACGAGCTGGCAAAAGTTGCTCCACTTTCATTTTCCATTTCTGTGCGCTACGCCAGAGAGAGGAAACTTTTAATTTTCCGAACACGTTTCGGACAAATGAAAATAGCACCCAGCTTCAGCACTCGTCGTGCCACAAAAACTTCCAACTTTTTGCCAGCCAGCCAGCCAGTCAACCAACCAGCCAGCCATCCAGCATTAGTATCCTTTCCGGGGTATCAAATTCAACCTAACTCCCACACGCACGAACGGAATGAAGAATGAAGATATTTGCTACTCGTCCCCATCTTTTGCCATTTCTATTGTTTTGTTTTCTGTTGTCGCGACTTTTGTTTTGTCGCATGCTGCAGATACGAGCATTGGGTGTCCGAAACGATTTACACGCCACGAATTCGCAATATATCGGAAAATATGTATCTAAAGTTACATACACATGTATATATATATTATATTCAATATATGCGTACATTTCTTAGCATATATATGCACAGCGATATGGAGATATTAAAATCCACAATTATCTCAAACATTAGCAGATTTGTAAATATATTCAGTACAAATTACCTACTACAAATGTCTGCTTAACACCAAATAGTCGCGGAGCTTTAATGGTCTAGAGTATATTCAGATTTTTTCAAATCATCTGGATGGTGGTGTTAATAAGTCCATTGCGTTTAGCCGACGCGTCGGTTAATTGTTAGTACTAAAACATGATTGTAAAAGTATAGTAACATCGAAACCCTGTTTAATTAATCTTTGAGGCAATAGAACAATATTTCGTCAGTCTTTTCATTCCATCATCGGGACAGAGGACTTGAAAAATGTTGTTTAGTTGATTTAAAAACCACGCATTTAGATACAGAGAAATATAGATTTCAGTGGAAGTATATCAAAATGATATTAATCCAACGTTAAAGCATAAAGAATAACGCACAAAGTTACCTAAACTCGATAATTGGTTGAAATGATGCTCTCTTTTGAGTTCGACTTTTGTTGTCTAAAAACGCACTTTGATGAATGTATAGGTACATGTTATCCAGTGGGTAATTGTAGGGGCATTGTAATGTAATTTAAACGCCCTAATTACAATAGGCTTGTGTTTTTTGGCTGATATACGCCCATTGGCTGCTGTTGACAAATATGTATATGCGTAGACCTATTGAAGTTTTTAGTGATTTTGTGCAATCACCAGATCAAATTAGTGATGGAATACACACGTCCGAAAGGTAGAATAGTTTCTATAATTTAATTTAAGCAAGTAAAAGTGTGAGCTACCCTAATTAACATAAAAAACATTGAAACATACTAAAGTCTATATGCAAAATATACCGGATTATCAGATAAAACAATAGGTTGTACAATTTTATCTCATCGCAACCAAATTTCAGGAATCATAATGGCTATAGTTGTTATTGTATGTAACATATTGTAGTATAATCGAATCTAGCTTGAAAATTACGATTGTTATTTGATTTTTCATCCATTTTTACGGCTGGGAGTGTGCTAAAATTTGAAGTGAATTTGGTCGGCGTCCAAAAATAGCAAGTACTGTCCTAAGAAAATTATATCTCTATCTCTTATAGTTTTGAGATCTAGGTGCTTATACAAACGGACGGACAGACGGCTATATGGCTATATCGTCTCGCTTGTTGACGCTGGTTAATAATATATATACTTTATGTGATCGGGCGGGCACAAAATCAGAATACCCTTCTACCATGCCTTGTGGATAGCGGGTATAAAATCGCCGCATGCAATCGAGTTTTAGTTACTTAAGCAGACAATCTGGTATTATTATCGCGAAGTATTTTTAAACAATTGATTTTCATGTTAATGAATTTCAATCCTCCGTCCGAATTCTAGACGGAAAATTTTCATTAGGATTCTATAAACGTTATCAGAGGGGTTAAAGATTCCGTGAGGATCGTTCGAAAACAAAACAAGAATAACAATAAAGAACTGAAACGAACTCGAACAGGATTGAAAAGAAAGTATGAAAGGATATAAACTATGTGATCGAATAGTTCGCTGATCTCAAATTATACTACTGAACTACTTCAGCAATATGAACAACAAGCAAATAGAATTTGGACGTTGTGTAGACTTGTAAGACAAGACAAAAAGTTTTGTTCATACAGTATTGTTCAATAAGCTCTTAAGTAGGAATTATTATCTTGAAACCGCTCGAATAACAAAGTCATAATTGCTTGTGGATGCCGAATATATAGATTATTTGATATTTGTACATATGTATGTACATTCTAAGTTAGACGCGCTGTCATGGCCACTTCAAAGATAAACTCACGCATAAATAAACAGAAACAGATTCAGATAACGAGTGTACTTTATCTTGTATGTACTACTTCACAGCTTCACAGTTGTAGTGGGCTCTAGCTGATGTAACGGTTCAAGAGATGACAGTCACGCTTTCAGTCAAACGCCAACGCACCGCTTGTGTACTTATCTATGCGTGTGTGTGCCTGTGTTTGCACGTACGCGTGTGTGTGTGTGTGTGTGTGTGTGTGTGTGTGTGTGTGTGTGTGTGTGTGTGTGTGTGTGTGTGTGTGTGTGTGTGTGTGTTTTTTTTATTTCGACTTTTACTCTACTATTACTAGTTTTAATATGCTAACGAGATATACAATATAAATAAATTATGATGGGTATAGGGCAGAGCGATCTCCTGTGGTACGGCCGTGAAGCAATGCTTCACAAGAGACATAGCGCCACCTATTCCATCGACTCTCTCCTGGCTCTCTCCATGCTTCGTTGGGTCTGCATCACAGTTGACACAAACTCGCATATCACGACCCAGTTGCCCACTGATTGCAGCATAAGCGGGACCACCCACCGCAATCGATACGCCAAGTGCCCTTTCAAGTCATTGCGTAGTGATCCGTATATCTTGCAGGCGAACATAGTATGCGCATCCTCCAGTGTTCCACACTCAGAGCAGTTGCCGGAAGCTTCATGACCAAAGCGGTGCAGATAGCTTCTGAAGCATCCATGGCCGCTTAGCACCTGAGTCAAGTGGAAGTTGACTTGGCCGTGCTTCCTGCCGGTCCATTCCCCGATGTTCGGGATGAGCCGATGCGTCCAGCGGCCTTTTGGAACCTATCCCAACGTCTTTTGCCACCTCTCTAGGCATTCTTGCCGTCCTGCCGTCCGCACGGTTCGCGTTTCGGCGTTGCTGTGGTACCGGGAACGCAGCTGCCTATAGGTATCAGCTCGCTCTCTGGCCATTTCCACAAACGGAGGTACACCAGCAATGACGAACGCAGCGTCCTCAGAGATTGTGCGGAATCCGCTAATGATGCGGATGGCACTCTTCCTGAACGCTGCCTCCAGCCCTGGCAGTAACTCCTGGTGTGCTCAGTGCTCGAACCCATACTGGTGCGCGAACAGTGCGATGGATCGCATGGCACCCGCGATCAGCGATCGTCGCAATTGTTTTGGGCCTCAATATTCGCCATGAGCCTCGAAAGTAGCCGGTTCATGCCTGCAGCTTTATTGCTCGTCGCTTCCAGGTGCTCTCGAAAGCTGAGCCTTGTATCGATCCATACTCCCAGATACTTAATCGCTCTTTTGGACGAAATAGTTGTGCAACCAACCGAAATTTTCGCTACTTCTACACGTTTCCTGCTGCTTATCAGCACGGCTTCCGTTTTATGCGGCAAGTGCCAGCCCAACTGAGACAAGCCACTGCTGGATGGTCGCAATTGCTTGGTTGCACACACTCTCGGCCTGCAACAGC
The DNA here is from genome assembly GCF_023558435.1 of Drosophila sulfurigaster albostrigata. Taxonomy (NCBI): domain Eukaryota; kingdom Metazoa; phylum Arthropoda; class Insecta; order Diptera; family Drosophilidae; genus Drosophila; species Drosophila sulfurigaster. Next base: position 7,342 of record NW_026909681.1, on the reverse strand, counting down.
TCCTTCCTCACGACAAGGACAGCGATGTCGTCTGCGAAGCCAACCATGTGCGTGCCCGGTGGGAGGGTTAGTCTCAGGATGCCATCATACATGGCATTCCACAGAAGAGGCCCAAGACCGACCCTTGGGAACACCTGCCGTCACGACGTACTCCTCTGTACCAGCGCTTGTCTCGTACAATAGCCGCCTGCAGGATAGGTAGCTACGCACGATTTCCAGAAGATAACTCGGCACTTGGAACACTGCCAGAGCCGAGAATGCAGTCCCAACGAGCCGAGTTAAAGGCATTCTTGATGTCCAGCGTGACCATTAAGCAGTACTCCTTGGCTCCACCTTTCCATCTGCTGCCCGCTATGGCGAGGCGATCTCCACAACTCTAGTCGCTGCGTCGACTGTCGATCTGTACGCGAAAACCAAATTGATTTGGCGATAGGTCACCTCCTGCGGCAATAGCGCGCTCCAGCCGGGTGCATATGATTTTCTCAACATTTTTCCCGCATTGTCAATGAGGCAGATTGGCCGATATGCAGCAGGTTCGCCCGGATTCTTGCCTGGTTTAGGGAGCAGAACCAGTCTCTGCGATTTCCAGATATTTGGAAGACAGCCTCCTGTAGACACCTGTTGAACATGTCAACGAAGATTTCCGGCCTCAGAGCGCAGGCGAGCCGAAGAGCTCTCAGTGGAATGCCATCCGGCCCAGGCGCCTTTCCCAGCTTCGTAGCTTCCAGATAGTACTTATCTCTGCACTGGTAACTAACCACAATTGCCGGATGTGGCGACATCACGATTTCGCACCGTCTCACCAGCTGTAGTCGGAAACAAGTCACGGACAATGCAGTGCATCACATCATCCGGTGGCATAGACGCTTTGTGTGCCGAGATCTTTTTAGTGACCAGTTGATACGCCTTCCCCCATGGGTCGCTCTCCAAAGTCTCACAAAGCTCGATGAAGCATTTGCGTTTGCTCGCCTTGATGGCATGTTTCAGAGCTTTCCGCCTCTCTTTGAATTCGCGCTGCCACGATGTGTAGGACGGTCTGCCTCGCGATCGCTGGTAGCATCTTCTCACGCGGTTGCATTCCCGCCTGGCGGTGGCGATTTCCTCATTCCACCAGTACACTGGCAGATGGTGATGGGTGGAAGATCTTCTGGGGGGCATCGTGTCTTTGCATGCTTGCGCTAACGCATGCAATGCTATCGTAGCCATCTGCTCGGCGCTTCCTGCCGCTTCCATGCACTGGATGCGAGCGCTGAAGCGCAGCACATCCATCTTATCCGCGTTGAAGCTAACCCATCTTGATGGGTCACTTGTAGCTGCGCCGCCCGCCAACTTCGCACAGAATGGCACGGTGGTCGCTAGCTGTGTAGGCGTCGCTCAAGCGCCAACGTGCCGAAGGCGACAACGCGCTGCACACGTAAGTCAGGTCGACTATGGACCCCACGCCAGCTCTGCAAAAAGTCTGCTGCGTGCCCTCGTTCAAAAGGATGAGATCCAGCATTTGAAACGTCTCCGTCACAATCGAGCCTCTCGCATTTGTGCAGGGACTGCCCCATTCCCTTGCCCATGCGTTGAAGTCGCCGCCGACAATTAATGGGGAGCGGCCTATAGCATCTGCTGCGAGTTCATCCAGAGTGCGCCCGTATTCCTCCAGAGACAGACTGGGGGCCAGATACACGCTGTAGACCCATGTACCGCCAATTTTTGCTCGCACAAATCCACGTGCAGCATGCTCGTCCGAACTGCAACGGTGATTTGCCGCACACCCAGATTGCTGCCTTGCCCGTAGTATCCGCTGCCCAGACTGAGCCTGTTACCGCTCTGTACGGTTCACTTATGATAGCTACATCAGCGCTATCGTCTCGCACTGCTTGCTGAAGAAGATCGCGCAGCTGCGGTGATTTAGGTTGAGCTGGACTACTTGCATGAGTGTGCTTTCGTTGCGCTCTTTGCTACCAATGGGCAATTGCGACTACCAGCCTGGTGGTTTAGCTGTTTGCTTCGTTTGCGCTGCAAATGTAGCAATTCGCTGCGTTGGTGCACGATGCCACTTTGTGACCAGGTACTCCACATCTTAGACAGCAGTTACTCCTATCTATGAGATTTTTGCATCTGCTGGCTATGTGCCCGATCTCAAGGCATTTGAAGCACCTCGTCCTCTGCTCTTGCTCCACAATTCTGCAGCGAGACCACCCGGAGTTTGCCCAACTCAAGGATTTTTGGAGCCCATAGTGGTGGCACCTGAAGAATAGCTACCTGCGTGCCTGCGTATGCCGCTCTCAGGCTCTTCAGCTGGCACGCACGTCGATAGGAACGCCCGCTTGCGCATGCACTGCTGCCAACACTTCCTCCGCGTGAGTTCGTCCAAGTCACGAATAGCAATTGTGGTCCGCTGGGTTATGCTGCGCACACTCTGCGCAATCCTAGCACGTTCTCGATTGCGTCCTTCAGTTTGGAAGTACTGTCCAGCCCAGAGCCGCCGAGCTCCAACAGAAGATCTCCCTTGGCAGTTCTTCGCGCTGTGATCACGCTATCAGACATTTTGCAGCTTCCCATCCTGCCGTCTGGTAACCATTGAGAGCACGTCACTATAATCATCTCCTTTTGCACTGACCACCAGTGCGTCAGGGCGTGGCGGTAGTGGTCCTCTTCCTCCCCGTGCTTTTCGCCTCCACAGTAGTCCACTCGGCGTGAGTTACTGCTGTTTTATTTCGCTTAGGTGGAGTTTTCCTCGGCTCCGCCTCGGTATCCCTCTGTCTCTTGGGCGTTGCCGGCTTGATGCCGGTTGCCGCTGACACGACTGCTCTTGGGGCCGCTTTATCCGCTCCTTCAGTGGCTGTGCGTGGTATGTGACGACGCGCGCTTGCCTCTTTACACAGCTCTGTTGCGGCTCGGTGCAATTTCTGCATTCTTGCCAGCTTGCTCCTCATCTTTTCATTGATGTGCCTCTGTGAAGCAAACTGCTCGGAAAGGCCGTCCAGCTCCGTGCCCAAGCGCAACAAGTCTTTAAGCGACCTCTTCCCACTGGTTGGGTCAGCAACAGGCACAGTGCGTGTGGCCGCCATATCGGGATCCGGCAACACAGCGACCGCCGACGAGCTTGCTGATTCCTCGCTCCTGCTCCTATTGTCGCCCGTTTGATTATGGCATGCATTTTCATCTATGCTGCACACGGGAACTTAGGCCTGTTAGCTGCTGCTGGTGGTGGTGGTGGTGGTGGTGGTGTGCGCTGCATCGCCGACCCACTCTTTTTCGGCCAGGCCACTTAATAAATTAAGTGTTGGACTTTTTCCGATCTTGGTGGATTCGAACCGTGGATCGCTGAATAGTCCGCGCCTCTATGCACTGCGCCACTGCAGCTGCACTCTTTCAGCGGAGCTTAATGCGAATATTAATTAGCCTCCTGGTATGCAGCTATTTTGCACTTGTTGTTGCGCTGTGCTTTTTAAGCTTTGCGCTGTGCTTCCGATTGACCGACTGGCAACGCCAGAGCGCCCAGTCTGGCTGAGCAGGATGGTAGTGGCCCTCGTCGTCAGCTGATCGTAGGGTGCAATTGCTATTGTTTACCAGTAGTTGTCGTCAATTGCACTGGAACCAACAACAATTTCCCTCGCAGCGTCAACTCTACCAATGCGTCTCTTGGTGACGCGGCTGCCTACGACGTCCAGCAGCAGATGCCCCGACCGTGAGTACCCAAGGGTTGAACACTGCTCGAGCTAACTCGTAGACACTTTTTTAGGTTTTCTGACTTAATTTGGCGATTTCCCGAGCGATCGAAGGAGCGTCTCAAAACCTGACTGGCTTGCGGAAAGTCAGCTGTGTGTGTGTGTGTGTGTGTGTGTGTGTGTGTGTGTGTGTGTGTGTGTGTGTGTGTGTGTGTGTGTGTGTGTGTGTGTGTGTGTGTGTGTGTGTGTGTGTGTGTGTGTGTGTGTGTGTGTGTGTGTGTGTGTGTGTGTGTGTGTGTGTGTGTGTGTGTGTGTGTGTGTATGTGTGTGTGTGTGTGTGTGTGTGGTGTGTGTGTGTGTGTGTGTGTGTGTGTGTGTGTGTGTGTGTGTGTTGGTGCGTGTGTGTGGTGTGTGTGTTGTGTTTTGTTTGTGTGTGCTGTACTATTACTGTGTTTTAATGTGCTGGTGTGATATTACAATGCCGAATAGCGATTATGATGGGTGGAGCATCACGGTGGTGAGCAATTAACTCACCTGACATCGGCCAGTTCGACTCTCAGGTATTTAGCAGCATAACGTGGGTTGCACGGTTGCCCACTTGAGGGATGCGAGGTTTCCACCGCAATCGATACGCCAAGTGCCGCCAAGTCATTTAGTGATCCGTATATCTTGCAGGCAGACATGGTATGCCAGCATCCTCCAGTGTTCCACACTCCAGAGCAGTTGCCAGAAGCTTCATGACCAAAGCGGTGCAGATGGCTTCTGGCATCCATGGCCGCTTAGCACCTGGAGTCAAGTGGAAGTTGACTTGGCCGTGCTTCCTGCCGGTCCATTCCCCGATGTTCGGGATGAGCCGATGCGTCCAGCGGCCTTTGGACCTATCCCAACGTCGCCTCACTAGGCATTCTTGCCGTCCTGCCGTCCGCACGGTTCGCGTTTCGGCGTTGCTGTGGTACCGGGAACGCAGCTGCCTATAGGTATCAGCTCGCTCTCTGCGCCATTCCACAAACGGAGGTACACCAGCAATGACGAACGCAGCGTCCTCAGAGATTGTGCGGAATCCGCTAATGATGCGGATGGCACTCTTCCTGAACGCTGCCTCCAGCCCTTGGCAGTAACTCCTAGTGTCCAGTGCTCGAACCCATACTGCCGCGAACAGTGCGATGGATCGCATGGCACCCGCGATCAGCGATCGTCGCAATTGTTTTGGGCCTCAATATTCGCCATGAGCCTCGAAAGTAGCCGGTTCATGCCTGCAGCTTTATTGCTCGTCGCTTCCAGGTGCTCTCGAAAGCTGAGCCTTGTATCGATCCATATACCCAGATACTTAATCGCTCTTTTGGACGAAATAGTTGTGCAACCAACCGAAATTTTCGCTACTTCTACACGTTTTCCTGCTGCTTATCAGCACGGCTTCCGTTTATGCGGCGCAGCCCAACTGAGACAAGCCACTGCTGGATGGTGCAAATTGCTTGGTTGCACACACTCTCGGCCTGCAACAGCTCCTTCCTCACGACAAGGACAGCGATGTCGTCTGCGCGAGCCAACCATGTGCGTGCCCGGTGGGGGAGGGTTAGTCTCAGGATGCCATCATACATGGCATTCCACAGAAGGGCCCAAGACCGACCCTTGTGGAACACCTGCCGTCACGACGTACTCCTCTGTACCAGCGCTTGTCTCGTATAATAGCCGCCTACAGGATAGGTAGCTACGCACGATTTCCAGAAGATAACTCGGCACTTGGAACACTGCCAGAGCCTTGAGAATGCAGTCCCAACGAGCCGAGTTAAAGGCATCTTGATGTCCAGCGTGACCATTAAGCGAAAGTACTTGGCTCCACCTTTCCATCTGCTGCCCGCTATGGCGTGTGGGCGATCTCCACTCTAGTCGCTGCGTCGACTGTCGATCTGGCCTTGCGAAACCAAATTGATTTGGCGATAGGTCACCTCCTGCGGCAATAGCGCGCTCAGCCGGGTGCATATGATTTTCTCCATTTTCCCGCATTGTCAATGAGGGGCAGATTGATAAAGTTCGCCCGGATTCTTGCCTGGTTTGGGGCAGAACCAGTCTCTGCGATTTCCAGATATTTGGAAAGACAGCCTCCTGTAGACACCTGTTGAACGTCAACGAAGATTTCCGGCCTCAGAGCGCAGGCGAGCCGAAGAGCTCTCAGTGGAATGCCATCCGGCCCAGGCGCCTTTCCCAGCTTCATGCTTCCAGCGATAGTACTTATCTCTGCACTGGTAACTAACTCAATTGCCGCACTATTATTGGATGTGGCGACATCACGATTTCGCACCGTCTCACCAGCTGTAGTCGGAAACAAGTCACGGACAATGCAGTGCATCACATCATCCGGTATAGACGCTTTGTGTGCCGAGATCTTTTTGGTGACCAGTTGATACGCCTTCCCCATGGGTCGCTCTCCAAAGTCTCACAAAGCTCGATGAAGCATTTGCGTTTGCTGCCTGATGGCATGTTTCAGAGCTTTCCGCCTCTTTGAATTCGCGCTGCCACGATGTGTAGGACGGTCTGCCTCGCGATCGCTGGTAGCATCTTCTCACGCGGTTGCATTCCCGCCTGGCGGTGGCGATTTCCTCATTCCACCAGTACACTGGCAGATGGTGATGGGTGGAAGATCTTCTGGGGCATCGTGTCTTTGCATGCTTGCGCTAACGCATGCAATGCTATCGTAACCATCTGCTCGGCGCTTCCTGCCGCTTCCATGCACTGGATGCGAGCGCTGAAGCGCAGCACATCCATCTTATCCGCGTTGAAGCTAACCCATCTTGATGGGTCACTTGTGTATTGCTGGGGCGCCGCCCGCCAACTTCGCACAGAATGGCACGGTGGTCGCTAGCTGTGTAGGCGTCGCTCAAGCGCCAACGTGCCGAAGGCGACAACGCGCTGCACACGTAAGTCAGGTCGACTATGGACCCCACGCCAGCTCTGCAAAAGTCTGCTGCGTGCCCTCGTTCAAAAGGATGAGATCCAGCATTTGAAACGTCTCCGTCACAATCCGAGCCTCTCGCATTTGTGCAGGGACTGCCCTTCCCATGCCCAAGTCGCCGCCGACAATTAATGGGGAGCGGCCTATAGCATCTGCTGCGAGTTCATCAGAGTGCGCCCGTATTCCTGTGTGTGTGTGTGTGTGTGTGTGTGTGTGTGTGTGTGTGTGTGTGTGTGTGTGTGTGTGTGTGTGTGTGTGTGTGTGTGTGTGTGTGTGTGTGTGTGTGTGTGTGTGTGTGTGTGTGTGTGTGTGTGTGTGTGTGTTTTGTGTGTGTGTGTGTGTTTTTTATTTCGACTTTGCTCTACTATTACTAATGTTAATATGATAACGAGATACATGATATAAATAAATTATGATGGGTAAAGGGCAGTGCGATCTCCTGTGGTACGGCCGTGAAGCATTGCTTCACAAGAGACATAGCGCCACCTATTCCATCGACTCTCTCCTGGCTCTCTCCATGCTTCTTTGGGTCTGCATCACAGTTGACACAAACTCACAAATCGCAACCCAGTTGTCCACTGATTGCAGCATAAGGGGACCAAGTTTCCCACCGCAATCGATACGCCCAGTGCCCTTTCCAAGTCGTTGCGTAGTGATCCATATAGCTTGCAGGCGAAGATAGTATGCTCAGCATCCTCCAGTGTTCCACTCGAGCAGTTGCCAGAAGCTT
>NW_026909680.1:0-19760 GCF_023558435.1 Drosophila sulfurigaster albostrigata | reverse complement strand
CGCTTCTTCTTCTTCTAATATTTTCACACGCAGAATATCAGGGTTTGGCAATTCATCACGTGTCTCTATTGCGCATCGAAATGTTTCATAGGAATCCGGCAAACTATATAACAGAAGAATCGCGAGCAGATCGTCGCCAATGGCTACACCAATTTCTTTCAATTTCTTTACCGCATCAAAGAAATCATTTATATGTTGTCGCGCGTCACTACCTTCAGTCATACGGGACAAAGCTACACGTTTGAGCAAACTGGCTTTCACACTGGTCCCTTCGATTGAAACGTTTCTTGCAGTTTCAGCCAATATTCTCTTGCCGATTCACAGTTTTCGATTATGGCCAATTCAGATGGGCTGATTGACAATAGGATGTCTGCACGAGCTTTCTCATCTTGCTTTTTCCAAGCTGCTTGCTCAGCCTCCGCATCTGGGCACAATTTTGAGCCGTTCACATATGCCCATAGATCGCTCTTCACGAGTATGGCACTCATCTGCAATTTCCACGTATCATAGTTCTCCGCGTTTAGCGGCTCTATTTTGATGAACGCACTTGCCATTTTTCACGGCTTATTGTTCACTGCACTTTCTGTCTAATTTACTTGCACTAGGGATTCTGGGCCCATAACCTGTTGGAATTTGGTCCAACGATCAGATCGCAGTAGTGCAAATAAATAGGCAAGCGTTGGTTTTGTGGAAATTAAACGTTTATTAAACTCGACAGTCAATTCATTTGCTGTTCTTTTCGACTTCACGGCTCAAAGCGAACTACTCTAATTTCACAACATTCTATGTCTATGATGAAATTCATTACAAGGATGCCAGATTAATATAAGTTAACAGACAAAACATTTCGAAACCCAAACAACAAATCCCACAAGTCCAAAATGCAGACTCAGCGTCTGACCAACTTCCTGCACGCGCCGAGTGCACCTGCAAACATTCAAGAAGACCCAAGCCAAGTTGCCCAATACATCCGCCACATGCCGGTGCAAGCAATTCCAAGAATAAGAAGCATTGCACCCAATTCACCAACCAAAGCAGCGCTGTCAACGCCGCTGCTGAAACTCGCAGCTTTATATAGGGCTAGCTTTAGAATTAGTCTTTAGTCTCTAATTTGATTTCAATAAAGAACGGTTCCAATCGGAATCTTAATCAAATATATTTTTGTTATTATTTTTAAATAAATAATTAACTGGCGCCCGAGCAGGGACCGGAAAGTTCGCGTATCGATAGTGCAAAACCGTATCTAAGTGCGCCAAAGAACATTTTCGGTCAAATCGCGTTACGATAGAGCAAAACCGTATCTAAGTGCGTGAAAACGAATAGTGCATCGACAGAACAAAACAGTTTCTAAGTGCGCAATTCAAGTTATTATCCCAATAGAGGCTCGTGATAATTAATCACTGGGAAATAACAATCAGCCAATCGGACATTAATTTGACGAAGTGCAACTAAGCCAAAAGGACGTTAATTCGACCAAGTGCGACCAAAGCAATTAAATTTGCAAAACCTTCTCGACTATTAAATTAGTCAGTTGAAGGAACAGTTCAAGCAATCTCGGCAATTAAGTTAGCCAACACAAACCTGTACCAAGCCATTAAATTAGCTAGTGTAACAGGTGAGATTGTGAGAACTGCATCGGTGGACCACATATTCTGCAAGATCCGTTCTCAGAATACTCTCCAGAAGGTATGGATCACGGAGCCCCAGTAGCAGCTGCAAAAGGAACAACCCCGTCCCATCAGGAAGGTGGCCACATCATTGCTAATGTAAGTTAGATATAAGAAATTTTACAAAGAAAAGAAAACAAAAACGGAAATAAAAACATAAAGCAAAGTGTAAAATACACAAGACTCCAAGGAGTCCATATAGAATATAGCAAATCGCAAGCAAATAAATAAAACTAAAAGCGAAAAGCAAAATTTTGAAAAAATATATAAGAAAAGAAACAAATTATTGCAAAGTAAACAAGACTCAAAAGAGTCCATAGTAAAAGAGTAAATAACATAAATAAGCGTAAAGCGATAAATCAAACAAAAAGATCACAACGGTGATATAACTTATTCCAACTTTGCGATTCCCAAGGGACCCTCCAAAGTAGAAGGAAAAAACCATCCACTGGTTATAAACTTTAATATAAAACAAAAAAAAAACAAAAAACAAAAAAATAGCTTTTAAATTTCATCTTATCGCTTATGGCCAATCGTCATAACTTAATTCGACCCCCATACTAAATCCAGAAGAAATAGAACAAGTGAACGAAGCACAAAGACAACGTTCAATTGAGAGACAAAACAATAGGCATTTAGAACATCAACAAAACAGACCCACAATGAACGAAGATAACAGAGCCGCTCTAACAGCCGCTATAAGCGAAATATTAGCCGAACAATTGCCAATATTAATAAGACAACATACCAATCCTGTAGAAGATTTTCTAAGTCTCCCAGATCATGTTATTGCGCCAGAACATCAAAGAAATTTGACAGATCTTGACAGAGTACCCGACATAGCAAAAGGTTTGCGTGAGTTTAGTGGAAACCCAGAAGAATTTAGCTCATGGAAAAAGTGTAGAGCGTGTTTTACAAGCATATAACTCATACCAAGGTACGCCCAAATATCATAATATCTTGCACACCATCCGAGACAAGATAACGAAAAGTGCAGACCAAGCTTTAGAAGCATATAAGGTACCGCTTAACTGGGATGCCATGTGCAGATGTCTTTCACTACATTATGCAGATAAACGAGACATAGCAACCCTAGAATATGAAATGACTACATTAGTACAAGGTCCGAATCAATCAGTGGAAGATTTCCACAAAGACGTATACAGACACTTGTCTCTAATTTTAAATAAAACGAGTAGCATGGATATTGACAGAAACGGGGAAGCAATGTTGACAAAATTATACAGAGACAAAGCGCTAGACACTTTCATTCGAGGGCTACAAGGTGACTTGCCTCGGTTATTAGGCATGAAAGAACCAGCAGACTTACCTACCGCACTACATCTCTGCTTAAAAATGGAAAATCAAACCTTTAGGTCGAAACATGCCACTTTTAAAGGACATCCGACACATTTTAGAAACAGTAATGGTAAACCCATACCAGCCCCACGGAATGTCATCTTCTCAAACAGACAACCACCACCAATCCCTTTCAGACAACAACAGCCACGACAATACTTACACTACGGACAACTACCACCAACTCCACTACCAAGACAATATTTCCCAAATTCTGGGTATCAACCAATTGCCAACCCACGGCAATACACTGTTGCCACAACCTCTCAACAGGTTGCCCCACCTAGGCCAATGGCCCCGAAACCGCTACCGCGTCCAGAACCAATGGATGTGGATTCCAGCGTTCAAACGAAATTTGTCAACTACATGAACAGACCACGATTCGAAGCTGGGAAAAGACCCCCGGTCCTATACCAGACGGACAGAAACGACAGAGAAACTTTAACATACAGACAAACAACGACGAAATAACAGAACCTTCGACAGAAACTTACGATACCACAACTAACTATGAACAAGCAGTCGCTGAATACGAGACTCACGCAGACGTAGAACAAACAATAGAAGAATACGTAGAACAAGTAGACCAATATGACAACAACTATGAAGATGACACTTGCGAATTTTATGACTACTCTGCACTAAATTTTTTAGAGTAAAGAGTTCCTCTCTCCCATACTTTACTTGTAGATTGAGGAACGGCCAAATAATTAGAATTCTCATTGACACTGGATCCAATAGAAATTACATCAAGCCGAAATTTGTAGAAAACCCCACTCCAAATAAAAACCCTTTTCACGCCGTCTCGATAGGAGGTAATACACTGGTAACACACCACAAAAATGCCAACTTGTTCAATATAACAGATGTTGAGGTGAAATTTTTCTTATTAAAAGATCTAGAAACTTTTGATGCTATTTTAGGAAACGACACCTTAAAGGAATTAAGAGCAGAAATAAATCCAAGTAAAAACCTAATGGTAATCAGAAACAAGATAAAAATCCCTTTAAAAGAACAAATCTTCGAAGCAGTAAATACAATAGTACCAAGAACAAGCCACCTGTCAGAAACACAGAAAACAAATCTAAACCAACTCTTAAAAAATTTCCAAACCTCTTCGCCAATCCAAATCAAAAACTGACCTACACAACCAAGGTACAAGCAACAATAAGAACATCAACCGACACCCTGTATATTCCAAGTTCTATCAGTATCAATGTCACTGAAAGATGAAGTGAATAAACAGATAAAAGAACTTTTAGAAGATGGAATAATTCGACCGTCTCGGTCCCCATACAATTCTCCCGTATGGATCGTACCCAAAAAGCTGACGCTTCAGGAAAAAAGAAATATCGCGTCGTAATAGACTATCGCAAAATAAACAGAGTAACCATTGCAGACAAATACCCTATTCCTGAGATAGGTGAAGTACTTGCACAGCTAGGCAATAATAGAGTATTTTCGGTTTTAGACCTTAAAAGTGGTTTTCATCAAATCCCTTTGAAACCTTCCGATATAGAAAAGACCGCATTCTCCGTCAATAACGGAAAGTATGAGTTTACACGACTCCCATTTGGTCTCAAAAACGCGCCCGCTATATTTCAGCGAGCTTTTGGATGACATACTTCATGAACATATCGGTAAGATATGTTTCATTTACATAGACGATATCATCATATTTAGTAAAGATGATGAATCCCATTACAAGAACTTGGAGTTAATTTTTCGAACTTTACAAGATGCCAACATGAAATGTCAGTTAGATAAATGCGAGTTCATGAAGAATAAAGTCGAATTTCTAGGTTTTGTAATTTCCGATAAAGGCATCGAAACAAATCCAAATAAAGTCGCAGCGATAGCCAACTATCCCTGCCCTAAAACACTAAAGAGCTGAGATCTTTTCTTGGACTCTCCGGCTACTACCGAAGATTCATACAAAGTTATGCTAAGTTAGCAAAACCCCTTACGTCTCTTTTAAGAGGGAAGATGGACATGTGTCCAAAAACAGGTCATCAAAAACCAATTACTCTTGACTCCGAAGCATTGAAGGCTTTTCAAAAACTACGAAGTTGTCTTATTTCAAAGGAAATAATTCTTCGCTATCCAGATTTTACTAAAGAATTTCACTTGACAACGGACGCGTCTAATTACGCAATAGGAGCAGTCCTATCGCAAGACAACCAACCAATTTCATTCCTATCGAGAACACTAGCAAAAGCAGAAGAAAACTATGCAGCTAACGAAAAGAAATGCTGGCCATCATCTGGTCACTTAAAGCTCTCAAAAATTATTTATATGGGAAAGCAAAAGTCAAAATATTCACCGACCATCAACCCCTTACACATTCCTTGAGCAGTTGGAACGGAAATGCTAGAATTAAAAGATGGAAATCCTACTTAGAAGAATATGACTACGAAATATTCTACAAACCAGGAAAGAGAGAACGTCGTAGCTGACGCACTCTCGAGAATATCAACTGATCAAATCAATTCCATAGCCTCAACTCAGCATAGTGCAGAAAGCTCAAGTCACGAACTAATACCCAGTATGGAAGTCCCCATTAATGTTTTCAAGAACCAAATATTTCTTAACAAATCAGATAAATCCGACTACATATTCTCTATACCATTCCCCACGTTCCATCGACACGAAATATACAAAAAGGAATTTAACGATAAAGAATTAGTAGAAACACTTAAAAATACCTCAACCCTTCGGTTATAAATGGCATCCAAACAACTGAGGATATAATGGGGAAAATACAACTATTATATCCTAAATATTTCAAAACGTCAAAACCCGATTCTCTCAATCCATGACTGTAGACCTCACCAACGAATCTAGACAAGAGGAGAAATCCTCAAAATCCACAATAGAGCACACCGCAGTGCCGAAGAAAATAAAATTCAATTAGCAGAAAAATTCTACTTCCCTAAAATGAAACAAAAATAAGCAACATAGTAAGGCAATGCAAAATTTGTAAGGAATCTAAATATGACCGACATCCCTAATCCAGAAATAAAAAACTCCAATACCAGAATATCCCGGTCACATCATTCACATCGACATTTACTCAACCAAAGGCCATTTAGTTCTTACAGCAATAGATAAATTCTCAAAACTAGCACAGGCACGCATAATCAATTCAAAAGCAATAGAAGACATTCGAACACCACTTAGGGACATTATTTTCTATTATGGAGTTCCTAAGTTCGTTGTAATAGATAATGAGAAATCTCTCAACTCAAGGTCCATAAAATTCATGCTTGAGGATCAGTTAAATATTACAATTTACACTGCGCCACCATATAAGAGTACAGTTAATGGACAAGTAGAAAGGTTCCATTCGACACTTTCCGAAGTAATGAGATGCTTACAGAAAGAAAACCACCATAGAACTTTCGAAGAGCTCCTGGATAGAGCTATATACGAATATAACTACTCTTTCCACTCCACAACCAAAAAGCGACCATTAGAGGTATTCTTTGGAAGGAGAGTCACGACAAACCCAGACCAGTACGAACAGGCCAGACAAGACAATATTGACAAACTTAAGATCGCACAAAATAAAAATTTACAATTCCACAACAAAAGCAGAAACGAAATAATAACTTATGAGCCAGGACAAGAAATATATGTAAAAGTAAACACTCGTTTAGGTTCAAAACTTTCCCCAAGATTTAAGAAAGAATTAGTTAAAGAAGATAAAAATACAAACATTTTAACAGAATCTGGAAGAATCGTACATAAAAGTAACATCAAATCATAATATTCGCAGGGTATTACTATGGACAATAACGGAAGCTACAATGGACATTACAAACTACACGAACGTTCAGACAGTGACCATTCATAGGGGACTGGGAAAGTTACAGACATCCTCAACAAAATTAGTACATGTAATAGACCTTAATCAAATCCAGGAAGCACTAGACCTGCTTAACAGTCACACTGAAGAGGGCCTAAAGCGTAGTCCGCTATATTCAACAATACATCATGAGTTAATCGCTACCACTAACGCACTCAAAACAATAACAGATTCCCCAAATAAACGAAAATCTAGGTCACTAAATTGGTTAGGTACAGGTTGGAAGTACATAGCAGGCAACCCAGATCATGACGATCTCGTCATGTTAAAGGAAAAATATCAATAATCTCATCAGTAATAATAATCAACAGGTTATAGTTAATACACAACTGGAGCAAAGAATTAACAAACTTACGTCCTTATCGAACTCCCTAACTAATTCAATACAAAAAGTAGTTTTCTTAGTAACGAGGTAGCCATTAGCCTTCATAATGAAATCCGATTATTAAAAGATGAAATAGTAAATATCAAATATGCCACTCAGTGGGCCAAATTAAATATAGCAAATACTCTTTTACTAAATGAAAATGAACTAACAGAAATTGGAGAAATATTTAGAAAAGGCAATATGCCACCATTGTCAATCGAAGAGATAATGGAATTTTCCGATATATCAATGCTTCATAATAAAACTACACTTTTGTATATTGTCAAAATTCCTAACCTAGAAGAAATTGAATATCAAAATATTTTATTAAAACCAATAGTAAAAATAACGCAATTGTACACTTAGAAATAAGTCAACTATTTTTGTATAATGATATAGTATATAGGCATACCAAAAATTGTAAAACCTACTTAAACATAAAAGTTTGCGACAAAAGAATGTTATTGATGTAAGCCAAACACATTGTATTCCGAAACTAGTTAAGGGAGAGAGCACTGTGCAGTTTCAGCAACGCGGATCACATCCGGAGATAGAGGAAATCGACAATGGTCTAATTCTCCTCAACAACTTCAACGGCAATTTGGTCTGGAATGGAACCGGAAATCATCTGGAAGGGTCATTTCTAATTCACCTAATCAACGATTCCATGCAAATCAAAGAGCGGCTATTCAACAATATGGAGCCAGTCATTATGCAACCAAAAGTGCCAATCTCACAAATAACAGCCGAAGAAACTGAACGTTTAAGGATTTTATCCCTAGAAGCACTGGAGGCGCTTCATCTCAATAACACCAACAAGCTGCAATACATACAGACGCATTCCATGGTCAACAGCATTACAATGTTAACGCTCTTCGGTGTCATCCTGATAACAGCGTTAGGACTTCACGCTTGCAGTCGGAAGAAGAACACCATTACCCTTCAACGGACCAACACCAGCTCCATCAGAAACATTGAAGCCACCACTCCGCAAGCAAGAAGATTTACAGAAAAATCCACTGCCTCAATTCAACAACATCCCATACTTTTGAGAAATAAAAATTGCTTGAGGACAAGCACGAATTAGAGGGGAAGAGTTAACAGACAAAACATTTCGAAACCCAAACAACAAATCCCACAAGTCCAAAATGCAGACTCAGCGTCTGACCAACTTCCTGCACGCGCCGAGTGCACCTGCAAACATTCCAAGAAGACCCAAGCCAAGTTGCCCAATACATCCGCCACATGCCGGTGCAAGCAATTCCAAGAATAAAAGCATTGCACCCAATTCACCAACAAAGCAGCGCTGTCAACGCCGCTGCTGAAACTCGCAGCTTTATATAGGGCTAGCTTTAGAATTAGTCTTTAGTCTCTAATTTGATTTCAATAAAGAACGGTTCCAATCGGAATCTTAATCAAATATATTTTTGTTATTATTTTTAAATAAATAATTAACTTATATGCTTAACTTAGGGTTATCAGATTATCATTTTGTTGCTTACGTTAATTCGTTAATTTCAAATATTTTCCGATTTTTAATTTTGTTATTTTTCAAAAATTTTCCGATTTTTTAATTTTTTATTTTTCAAAATTTTCCGATTTTTAATTTTCAAAATTTTTCCGATTTTTAATTTATTTTATTTTTCAAAATTTTCCGATTTTTTAATTTTTTGTTTTTCAAAATTTTTCCGATTTTTTAATTTTTTGTTTTCAAAATTTTTCCGATTTTTAATTTTTTTATTTTTCAAAATTTTTCCGATTTTTAATTTTTTTATTTTTCAAATTTTTCCGATTTTTAATTTTTTATTTTTCAAATTTTTCCGATTTTTAATTTTTTTATTTTTCAAAATTTTTCCGATTTTTAATTTTTTATTTTTCAAAATTTTTCCGATTTTTTAATTTTTTTTTATTTTTAAAATTTTTCCGATTTTTAATTTTTTTATTTTTCAAAATTTTTCCGATTTTTATTTTTTTATTTTTCAAAATTTTTCCGATTTTTAATTTTTTATTTTTCAAAATTTTTCCGATTTTTTAATTTTTTTATTTTTCAAAATTTTTCCGATTTTTTAATTTTTTTATTTTTCAAAATTTTTCCGATTTTTAATTTTTTATTTTTCAAAATTTTTCCGATTTTTAATTTTTTTTTTTTTAAAAATTTTTCCGATTTTTTAATTTTTTATTTTTCAAAATTTTTCCGATTTTTAATTTTTTTATGTTTCAAAATTTTTCCGATTTTTAATTTTTTTATTTTTCAAAATTTTTCCGATTTTTAATTTTTTATTTTTCAAAATTTTACCGATTTTTAATTTTTTATTTTTCAAAATTTTTCCGATTTTTAATTTTTTTGTTTTTCAAAATTTTTCCGATTTTTTAATTTTTTATTTTCAAAATTTTTCCGATTTTTTATTTTTTATTTTATTTTTCAAAATTTTTCCGATTTTTAATTTTTTTTATTTTTCAAAATTTTTCCGATTTTTAATTTTTTATTTTTCAAAATTTTTCCGATTTTTAATTTTTTTTTTTATTTTTCAAAAATTTTCCGATTTTTAATTTTTTATGTTTCAAAATTTTTCCGATTTTTATTTTTTTTATTTTTCAAAATTTTTCCGATTTTTTAATTTTTTATTTTTCAAAATTTTTCCGATTTTTAATTTTTTTTATTTTTCAAAATTTTTCCGATTTTTAATTTTTTATTTTTCAAAATTTTTCCGATTTTTAATTTTTTATTTTTCAAAATTTTTCCGATTTTTAAATTTTTTTTTTTTTCAAAATTTTTCCGATTTTTAATTTTTTTATTTTTCAAAATTTTTCCGATTTTTTAATTTTTTTATTTTTCAAAATTTTTCCGATTTTTTAATTTTTTATTTTTCAAAATTTTTCCGATTTTTTAATTTTTTTATTTTTCAAAATTTTTCCGATTTTTAATTTTTTTATTTTTCAAAATTTTTCCGATTTTTAATTTTTTTATTTTTCAAAATTTTTCCGATTTTTAATTTTTTTATTTTTCAAAATTTTTCCGATTTTTAATTTTTTATTTTTCAAAATTTTTCCGATTTTTAATTTTTTATTTTTCAAAATTTTTCCGATTTTTAATTTTTTATTTTTCAAAATTTTTCCGATTTTTAATTTTTTTTTTTCAAAATTTTTCCGATTTTTAATTTTTTATTTTTCAAAATTTTTCCGATTTTTAATTTTTTATTTTTCAAAATTTTTCCGATTTTTAATTTTTTATTTTTCAAAATTTTTCCGATTTTTAATTTTTTATTTTTCAAAATTTTTCCGATTTTTAATTTTTTATTTTTCAAAATTTTTCCGATTTTTAATTTTTTATTTTTCAAAATTTTTCCGATTTTTAATTTTTTATTTTTCAAAATTTTTCCGATTTTTAATTTTTTATTTTTCAAAATTTTTCCGATTTTTAATTTTTTTATTTTTCAAAATTTTACCGATTTTTTAATTTTTTATTTTTCAAAATTTTTCCGATTTTTAATTTTTTATTTTTCAAAATTTTTCCGATTTTTTAATTTTTTATTTTTCAAAATTTTTCCGATTTTTAATTTTTTTATTTTTCAAAATTTTTCCGATTTTTTAATTTTTTTATTTTTCAAATTTTTCCGATTTTTAATTTTTTTGTTTTTCAAAATTTTTCCGATTTTTAATTTTTTTATTTTTCAAAATTTTTCCGATTTTTAATTTTTTTATTTTTCAAAATTTTTCCGATTTTTTAATTTTTTATTTTTCAAAATTTTTCCGATTTTTAATTTTTTATTTTTCAAAATTTTTCCGATTTTTAATTTTTTATTTTTCAAAATTTTTACGATTTTTAATTTTTTTATTTTTCAAAATTTTTCCGATTTTTAATTTTTTATTTATCAAAATTTTTCCGATTTTTTAATTTTTTATTTTCAAAATTTTTCCGATTTTTAATTTTTCAAAATTTTTCCGATTTTTAATTTTTTATTTTTCAAAATTTTTCCGATTTTTAATTTTTTATTTTTCAAAAATTTTCCGATTTTTAATTTTTTTATGTTTCAAAATTTTTCCGATTTTTTAATTTTTATTTTTCAAAATTTTTCCGATTTTTTAATTTTTTATTTTTCAAAATTTTTCCGATTTTTAATTTTTATTTTTCAAAATTTTTCTGTTGGAATTTGGTCCAACGATCAGATCGCAGTAGTGCAAATAAATAGGCAAGCGTTGGTTTTGTGGAAATTAAACGTTTATTAAACTCGACAGTCAATTCATTTGCTGTTCTTTTCGACTTCACGGCTCAAAGCGAACTACTCTAATTTCACAACATTCTATGTCTATGATGAAATTCATTACAAGGATGCCAGATTAATATATGCTTAACTTAGGTTTACCAGATTATCATTTTGTTGCTTACGTTAATTCGTTAATTTCAAACACACCCCTCAAAATGGTAATCTTAAATACTTATTAATCCTAATGATGCACTACATTCATTGTGCTTTTGGCCGCCTAGGCCTTTCGTTAGAACATCTGCGGGCATACGCTCTGTCTGCATATACTCCACAGAAATGTCGCCACTCTTATGCATCTCCTGGATAAAGTGGTGCCGCACGTCTATGTGTTTCGTGCGAGGATGGAATCAAAACCTTTGACCAAGTGCTGAGCGCTTTGATTGTCATTGAAGATGCTCACGCACTTAAACTTTAAGCCAATCTTGTTCAAAAGAGCTTTCAAGTATAAAGCCTCTTTCACTGCCTCGGACATGGCTAAATACTCCGATTCCGTACTTGATAATGCGACAGTACGTTGCTTGCGCGCCTCCCAACTTATGGCGGCGCCTGCCAATACAAATGCTTGACCGGAGTAGGAACGTCGATCTGTCAAGTTTCTCCCCAATCAGCGTCGACCACACCATATAGATCATCTCCCGTCTGTTTGAAGAGAAGTCCAACCGTCTTTGTACCGCTTAGGTACCGAAGGATGCGTTTCGCTGCTTTCCAGTGGTCGATCGTGTAACATGAGTTGAATTGACTCATAAAATTAACCGCATATGCTATATCTGGTCGTGATGTAACTGCAAGAAACATTAAAGATCCAATTAAGTTTTGATAAGGATACTTTTTCATTTCGTCTTCGCTTGGATGCTCTGGTCTTCGCAATGTTGACTTTGATTCAATGGGTGATGTCGCCGGTTTGCAATCACACATTCCAAATCTCTTAAGTACAGCCTTGATGTACTTTTCTTGAGAAATGAAAACTTCACGTTTCTTCTTGTCCTGTTTGAATTCGATACCCAAGCACGTTTCACTGCACCGAAATCCTTCATCTTAAATGCCTTGCTGAGATGTGCCTTCGTTTGCTGTAGCCATACTGGATGATTTGAGGCGAGTAGCAAATCGTCCACGTAGATCGTGACTATTAGAAGTTTTTCGTCTTGTCGTTTAACAAATAAACATGGATCCTGCTCCGTGGGTTCTAGTCCGATTTCTTGTAACTTCTTTGTAAGTTTACAATACCAACGTAA
Organism: Drosophila sulfurigaster albostrigata; assembly: GCF_023558435.1. Taxonomy (NCBI): domain Eukaryota; kingdom Metazoa; phylum Arthropoda; class Insecta; order Diptera; family Drosophilidae; genus Drosophila; species Drosophila sulfurigaster. Next base: position 7,002 of record NW_026909680.1, on the reverse strand, counting down.
TCCGGACTGCCGTAGTCCATATAGTGCTCGCTTCAATAAGCACACCGGATCTCGAATTATTTTAAGGCTTTTCGCCATTCCTTGGCTGCTTTCACGTACTCATCGTCAGGACGTTGTTGTTTGGATCCAATTGGGCTACCAGATTTTAGCTTTTCCATAAACTCATTGAAGTTCTCCGGGATGTTCATGTAAACTTTCTCTTCCAGCTCTCCGTTAAGGTATGCTGTTACCACGTCCATTTGGTGAATTTCCATATCAAATTCTGCTGATAAAGCAGCTAACAATCTCACGGACGTGAAACGCGCCACAGGCGAATACGTTTCATGAAAATCCTCTCCGGGCTTCTGCGCATAACCTTTTGCGACTAAGCGGGCCTTCTTCTTGCCTGATACGCTGCCGTCATCTTTTGTTTGGAAAACCATCTTGTTACCAATTACTTTGCGTTCCTTTGGTCGTTCAACAATTTGCCAGGTCTTGTTGAGAATTTGTGCCATGAATTCGTCTTCCATAGCTCTTATCCAGTTATCAGCGTTGTCACTATTTTGTGCTTCTGTAATAGTCAAAGGATCATTTGATGTTACAGCGAATGCCATTTCGCACTCTTCAAATGCATCCTCGGATGATGCTTCATTTACATCCTGGTCTTCTTGACTATTTTCGGGAACCTCGATTCTTTGCTGATAGACTTTGCGGGGTCTTCCGCGCTTACCAGTCCTTATCGTCTTGGGACGTCCTCTACCATGTCTCACCGGCTGAATTGCCTCTTCGGCTGTGCCTCGTCACTCGATGAACTGTCTTCCGGTTCGTTTGCGATACTGTCCAGCTGCATATCAATGCAGTCTTCTGGTTCGTCATAGAACTCGTCAAATGCACTCTTGAATCCTGAAACATTCATAAATTTGACGTCATTGCTGATTATAATCGTGCGTCGCTGGGGAATACAATCGATAGGCTTTCGATTCTGTAGCATATCCCAGTAGTATACATTCTTCTGATCACGACTCAAACTTTCCCTTGTTTTTCCTTTTATCAAAGCGTAGGCCTTTGTGCCAAATGTTCGCATATATGCCACTGTCGGGACTTTTCCAGTCCAGTAAGTATATGGAACGTCTCCAGATAACGCTTTCGTAGGACATCTATTCCGGATATACGATGCCGTGTTGATCGCTTCCGCCCAGAACGAAGGTGGTGCTCCTGATTGTTTCATCATACACCTGGCCATCTCTACTAATGTCCTGTTTAGTCTTTCAGCTATACCGTTTTGTTGCGGCGTATAAGGAGCAGTCAACCGGCGGCCAATTCCATGCTTCTTCAAAAAATCATCGAAATATTTGTTTCGAAATTCCGTGCCATTATCGGATTGCAGATTTTTGATTTTGTGGCCTGTAATATTCTCAGCAGAAGATTTATAAGATTTAAATGCTTCGAATACTTCTGATTTTTGTTTCAGAAAATAAATCGAGCAATAACGAGAATAATCATCTATAAACGTTACGAAATACTTATATCCGCTTAACGATTGGGTTCGCATTGGTCCACACACATCACTGTGGACGATTTCCAATGGCTGCTCCGACCTCTTTTCCTTCGCGCTCTTGTAGTGGTTTGCTGTCTGCTTTTCGCTTATGCAAATCTCACACTTTGTCATCTTTGCGTTCTCTCCAATAATCATTCCGTGCACTTTACCAGTCTTTGACATGCCCCTTAGATCACATTCATTTAAATGGCCCATACGGCTATGCCAGATATTTATATCACTTTCTTTGTCATTTACATTGTTTGCTTCATGTTCTTCGGCATTCAAGTAATACAAGTTTCCGTACCTTTTGCACGAAGCCACACTTCTTTATTATTTTTCATAATAACTGCTTCATTTTACGAAAATGCACTTCATAACCTTTGTCAGTGATTTGTGAAACCGACAGCAGATTTTGTCGTAGTTCAGATACATACAAGACTTTTTCAGTATGATCTCATGGTTCTTTTGCTTCTCTTTAACTTCGATATTTACGTCGCCGACAGCTTTCACTGTTGCTGTATTGTTATTTGCCAAATGCAATGTTTTATCGATTTCTTCAACGTTTTCGAACATATTCTTATTAGAACTCATGTGTGCCGTACAACCGCTGTCTACGCACCACATATTACTTTTCCTTCTATGTTGTACACATTTTCATTTATATTTAGCGCTTCCTTTTTAATATGTGCTTTACTTTCGGTTTGCCCGTTCTTCTCATTTGGTTTCGATTTACTTCGACAGTCGCGCGCGAGATGACCGATTTTATTGCATGTATAACATTTTCTCGTTTCTCTTTGTTCTTTTTCTGCTTTACCGCCGCCTTTTCGGCGACTTGCATACAACACACTTTGTTCTTCGCGCTCACTTTTGCCTTTGCGCGCTTCTTCTTCTTCTAATATTTTCACACGCAGAATATCAGGGTTTGGCAATTCATCACGTGTCTCTATTGCGCATCGAAATGTTTCATAGGAATCCGGCAAACTATATAACAGAAGAATCGCGAGCAGATCGTCGCCAATGGCTACACCAATTTCTTTCAATTTCTTTACCGCATCAAAGAAATCATTTATATGTTGTCGCGCGTCACTACCTTCAGTCATACGGGACAAAGCTACACGTTTGAGCAAACTGGCTTTTCACACTGGTCCTTCGATTGAAACGTTTCTTGCAGTTTCAACCAATATTCTCTTGCCGATTCACAGTTTTCGATTATGGCCAATTCAGATGGGCTGATTGACAATAGGATGTCTGCACGAGCTTTCTCATCTTGCTTTTTCCAAGCTGCTTGCTCAGCCTCCGCATCTGGGCACAATTTTGAGCCGTTCACATATGCCCATAGATCGCTCTTCACGAGTATGGCACTCATCTGCAATTTCCACGTATCATAGTTCTCCGCGTTTAGCGGCTCTATTTTGATGAACGCACTTGCCATTTTTCACGGCTTATTGTTCACTGCACTTTCTGTCTAATTTACTTGCACTAGGGATTCTGGGCCCATAACCTGTTGGAATTTGGTCCAACGATCAGATCGCAGTAGTGCAAATAAATAGGCAAGCGTTGGTTTTGTGGAAATTAAACGTTTATTAAACTCGACAGTCAATTCATTTGCTGTTCTTTTCGACTTCACGGCTCAAAGCGAACTACTCTAATTTCACAACATTCTATGTCTATGATGAAATTCATTACAAGGATGCCAGATTAATATATGCTTAACTTAGGGTTATCAGATTATCATTTTGTTGCTTACGTTAATTCGTTAATTTCAAATATTTTCCGATTTTTAATTTTGTTATTTTTCAAAATTTTTCCAATTTTTAATTTTTTATTTTTCAAAATTTTTCCGATTTTTAATTTTTCAAAATTTTTCCGATTTTTAATTTTTTTTATTTTTCAAAATTTTACCGATTTTTTAATTTTTTTTATTTTTCCGATTTTTTAATTTTTTATTTTTCAAAATTTTTCCGATTTTTAATTTTTTATTTTTCAAAATTTTACCGATTTTTAATTTTTTTTATTTTTCAAAATTTTTCCGATTTTTAATTTTTTTTATTTTTCAAAATTCTTCCGATTTTTTAATTTTTTTATTTTTCAAAATTTTACCGATTTTTTAATTTTTTTATTTTTCAAAATTTTTCCGATTTTTAATTTTTTATTTATCAAAAATTTTTCCGATTTTTAATTTTTTATTTTTCAAAATTTTTCCGACTTTTTAATTTTTTTATTTTTCAAAATTTTTCCGATTTTTAATTTTTTTTTTATTTTTCAAAATTTTTTTCGATTTTTTAATTTTTTTATTTTTCAAAATTTTTCCGATTTTTTAATTTTTTATTTTTCAAAATTTTTCCGATTTTTAATTTTTTTATTTTTCAAAATTTTTCCGATTTTTAATTTTTTTATTTTTCAAAATTTTTCCGATTTTTAATTTTTTATTTTTCAAAATTTTTCCGATTTTTTAATTTTTCAAAATTTTTCCGATTTTTTAATTTTTATTTTTCAAAATTTTTCCGATTTTTAATTTTTTTTTTTTAAAAATTTTTTCGATTTTTAATTTTTTATTTTTCAAAATTTTTCCAATTTTTAATTTTTTTATTTTTCAAAATTTTTCCGATTTTTAATTTTTTTTATTTTTCAAAATTTTTCCGATTTTTAATTTTTTATTTTTCAAAATTTTTCCGATTTTTAATTTTTTATTTTTCAAAATTTTACCGATTTTTAATTTTTTTATTTTTCAAAATTTTTCCGATTTTAATTTTTTATTTTTCAAAATTTTTCCGATTTTTTAATTTTTTTTTTTTTCAAAATTTTTCCGATTTTTAATTTTTTTATTTTTCAAAATTTTTCCGATTTTTAATTTTTTTATTTTTCAAATTTTTTTCCGATTTTTAATTTTTTGTTTTTCAAAATTTTTCCGATTTTTAATTTTTTTATTTTTCAAAATTTTTCCGATTTTTAATTTTTTATTTTTCAAAATTTTTCCGATTTTTTAATTTTTTATTTTTCAAAATTTTTCCGATTTTTAATTTTTTTATTTTTCAAAATTTTTCCGATTTTTAATTTTTTTTATTTTTCAAAATTTTTACGATTTTTTTTTTTATTTTTCAAAATTTTTCCGATTTTTAATTTTTTTATTTATCAAAATTTTTCCGATTTTTAATTTTTTATTTTTCAAAATTTTTCCGATTTTTTAATTTTTCAAAATTTTTCCGATTTTTTAATTTTTTATTTTTCAAAATTTTTCCGATTTTTAATTTTTTTTTTTTCAAAAATTTTCCGATTTTTAATTTTTTTATGTTTCAAAATTTTTCCGATTTTTTAATTTTTTATTTTTCAAAATTTTTCCGATTTTTTAATTTTTTATTTTTCAAAATTTTTCCGATTTTTAATTTTTTATTTTTCAAAATTTTTCTGTTGGAATTTGGTCCAACGATCAGATCGCAGTAGTGCAAATAAATAGGCAAGCGTTGGTTTTGTGGAAATTAAACGTTTATTAAACTCGACAGTCAATTCATTTGCTGTTCTTTTCGACTTCACGGCTCAAAGCGAACTACTCTAATTTCACAACATTCTATGTCTATGATGAAATTCATTACAAGGATGCCAGATTAATATATGCTTAACTTAGGGTTACCAGATTATCATTTTGTTGCTTACGTTAATTCGTTAATTTCAAACACACACCCCTCAAAATGGTAATCTTAAATACTTATTAATCCTAATGATGCACTACATTCATTGTGCTTTTGGCCGCCTAGGCCTTTCGTTAGAACATCTGCGGGCATACGCTCTGTCTGCATATACTCCACAGAAATGTCGCCACTCTTATGCATCTCCTGGATAAAGTGGTGCCGCACGTCTATGTGTTTCGTGCGAGGATGGAATCCAAAACCTTTGACCAAGTGCTGAGCGCTTTGATTGTCATTGAAGATGCTCACGCACTTAAACTTTAAGCCAATCTTGTTCAAAAGAGCTTTCAAGTATAAAGCCTCTTTCACTGCCTCGGACATGGCTAAATACTCCGATTCCGTACTTGATAATGCGACAGTACGTTGCTTGCGCGCCTCCCAACTTATGGCGGCGCCTGCCAATACAAATGCTTGACCGGAGTAGGAACGTCGATCTGTCAAGTTTCCTCCCCAATCAGCGTCGACCACACCATATAGATCATCTCCCGTCTGTTTGAAGAGAAGTCCAACCGTCTTTGTACCGCTTAGGTACCGAAGGATGCGTTTCGCTGCTTTCCAGTGGTCGATCGTGTAACATGAGTTGAATTGACTCATAAAATTAACCGCATATGCTATATCTGGTCGTGATGTAACTGCAAGAAACATTAAAGATCCAATTAAGTTTTGATAAGGATACTTTTTCATTTCGTCTTCGCTTGATGCTCTGGTCTTCGCAATGTTGACTTTGATTCAATGGGTGATGTCGCCGGTTTGCAATCACACATTCCAAATCTCTTAAGTACAGCCTTGATGTACTTTTCTTGAGAAAATGAAAACTTCACGTTTCTTCTTGTCCTGTTTGAATTCGATACCCAAGCACGTTTTCACTGCACCGAAATCCTTCATCTTAAATGCCTTGCTGAGATGTGCCTTCGTTTGCTGTAGCCATACTGGATGATTTGAGGCGAGTAGCAAATCGTCCACGTAGATCGTGACTATTAGAAGTTTTTCGTCTTGTCGTTTAACAAATAAACATGGATCCTGCTCCGTGGGTTCTAGTCCGATTTCTTGTAACTTCTTTGTAAGTTTACAATACCAACGTAATCCGGACTGCCGTAGTCCATATAGTGCTCGCTTCAATAAGCACACCGGATCTCGAATTATTTTAAGGCTTTTCGCCATTCCTTGGCTGCTTTCACGTACTCATCGTCAGGACGTTGTTGTTTGGATCCAATTGGGCTACCAGATTTTAGCTTTTCCATAAACTCATTGAAGTTCTCCGGGATGTTCATGTAAACTTTCTCTTCCAGCTCTCCGTTAAGGTATGCTGTTACCACGTCCATTTGGTGAATTTCCATATCAAATTCTGCTGATAAAGCAGCTAACAATCTCACGGACGTGAAACGCGCCACAGGCGAATACGTTTCATGAAAATCCTCTCCGGGCTTCTGCGCATAACCTTTTGCGACTAAGCGGGCCTTCTTCTTGCCTGATACGCTGCCGTCATCTTTTTGTTTGGAAAACCATCTTGTTACCAATTACTTTGCGTTCCTTTGGTCGTTCAACAATTTGCCAGGTCTTGTTGAGAATTTGTGCCATGAATTCGTCTTCCATAGCTCTTATCCAGTTATCAGCGTTGTCACTATTTTGTGCTTCTGTAATAGTCAAAGGATCATTTGATGTTACAGCGAATGCCATTTCGCACTCTTCAAATGCATCCTCGGATGATGCTTCATTTACATCCTGGTCTTCTTGACTATTTTCGGGAACCTCGATTCTTTGCTGATAGACTTTTGCGGGTCTTCCGCGCTTACCAGTCCT